>NW_027495076.1:0-247631 GCF_021521415.1 Bidens hawaiensis | reverse complement strand
TGAAACTAACGATAATAAGAAAACGAATCACCTAGGTAAGATGACTTAATGGCTACAAGATGATATGGGTGCTAACACGTGGTTGAAACCAGAGTTCTAAAGATGAGCTAACATAGGTGAGCTCAAGACACTAGGTCCCTACGGTCAGTTTTACCAGAAAACCCTAAAAAAGACTAGATAGCTTTTAATTCGTGATTGTTAATCTACGTACCCTAGTAACTTATCACTTGGTCCATGTCTAAGTTACTGTCCTCAATGAGGATCAAGCTATTAAAGACTTAACGTCGTTAAGTGTTTTTCGAATTTCAAACAGATGTTTTAGATTTTTTGATCGAAATAAAAATACAAATCTACTGATGTAAAACTTATCTCGAAACGTTGATTCAAATGGGTTGATTTTTATAATTTTAAATTCAAACACCCAAATTGAAACCCCGTTTCTTCGTTTGGATCACCGTTTCCAAATAAGTTTTACAACAGTCGACTTGTATCTTTCTTCTGATCAAAAGCCCTAAAACATCGGTTTGAAATTCAGAAAATAAGAAAAAGAAACTTAACAAAGTTAAGTTTTTAGCGGAGGTCTATTGAGGGAAAAATAGTCGAAAGGTTGGACCGTTGATAGGGATTACTAAAGATAAAGTTATTATCAGCCAATACATAAAAGATAAGATTATTTATGTAACATTCGTTAATTTTCAAACCCGAAAATCGACCTGTTGCGGCCTTTTTATGTGATTAGAAACCTTTTAATCAATGAAATGCTGGAGGTCTATGTTTTAATCATGTTATTGGTCATTGGTATTAAATTTATATCATATTTACTATGCTAACATATTCGCAAGTTTTAATAATTGTTACCTGATGTGAGAAAAGCTATATAAAAATATTAATAACTAATTCTCACAATTCAACACTAAGTCTTAAATTTATTTACCAAACAATCCTAACTAAGCTTCACACAAACGACAAGTGTACCGGTCGCGTAGCAGCACGGTCTAGTGGAAGTCCTTATGTCGAACACAAAGACACGTGAGAACGGCTAAGATAATTAACCGTAATCTAAGTCCTGCCTAAACAAAATACTTATTTTTCTTAATTATTTAAACTAACTTAACTTAAATAACGGTGAAACTTAACGAAACTAACGATAATAAGAAAACGAATCACCTTGGTAAGATGACTTAATGGCTACTAGATGATATGGGTGCTAACACGTGGTTGAAACCAGAGTTCTAAAGATGAGCTAAAATAGGTGAGCTCAAGGCACTGGGTCCCTACGGTCAGTTTTACCAGAAAACCCTAAAAAAGTCTAGATAGCTTTAATTCGTGATTGTTAATCTACGTACCCTAGTAACTTATCACTTGGTCCATGTCTAAGTTACAGTCCTCAATGAGTTTCAAGCTATTAAAGACTTAACGTCGTTAAGTGTTTTTCCAATTTCAAACCGATGTTTTAGATTTTTTGATCGAAATAAAAATACAAATCTACTGATGTAAAACTTATATCGAAACGTTGATTCAAATGGGTTGATTTTTTTTAATTTTAAATTCAAACACCCAAATTGAAACCCCGTTTCTTCGTTTGGATCACCGTTTCCAAATAAGTTTTACAACAGTCGACTTGTATCTTACTTCTGATCAAAAGCCCTAAAACATCGGTTTGAAATTAAGAAAATAAGAAAAAAAAACTTAACAAAGTTAAGTTTTTAACGGAGCTCTATTAGGAGAAAAATAGTCGAAAGGTTGGACCGTTGACAGGGATTACTAAAGATAAAGTTATTATCAGCCAATACATAAAAGATAAGATTATTTATGTAACATTCGTTAATTTTCAAACCCGAAAATCGACCTGTTGCGGCCTTTTTATGTGATTAGAAACCTTTTAATCATTGAAATGCGGGAGGTCTATGTTTTAATCATGTTATTGGTCATTGGTATTAAATTTATATCATATTTTCTATGCTAACATATTCGCAAGTTTTAATAATTGTTACCTGATGTGCGAAAAGCTATATACAAATATTAATAACTAATCTCACAATTCAAAACTAAGTCTTAAATTTATATACCAAACAATCCTAACTAAGCTTCACACAAACGGCAAGTGTACCGATCGCGTAACAGCACAGTCTAATGGAAGTCCGGATGTCGAACACAAAGACACGTGAGGACGGCTAAGATAATTAACCGTAATCTAAGTCCTGCCTAAACAAAATATTTATTTTTCTTAATTATTTAAACTAACTTAACTTAAATAACGGTGAAACTTAACTAAACTAACGATAATAAGAAAACGAATCACCTAGGTAAGATGACTTAATGACTACAAGATGATATGGGTGCTAACACGTGGTTGAAACCAGAGTTGTAAAGATGAGCTAACATAGGTGAGCTCAAGGCACTGGGTCCTACGGTCAGTTTTACCAGAAAACCCTAAAAAAGTCTAGATAGCTTTTAATTCGTGATTGTTAATCTACGTACTCTAGTAACTTATCACTTAGTCCATGTCTAAGTTACAGTCCTCAATGAGGATCAAGCTATTAAAGACTTAACGTTGTTAAGTGTTTTTCCAATTTCAAACCGATGTTTTAGATTTTTTGATCGAAATAAAAATACAAATCTACTGATGTAAAACTTATATCGCAACGTTGATTCAAATGGGTTGATTTTTTTTAATTTTAAATTCAAACACCCAAATTGAAACCCCGTTTCTTCGTTTGGATCACTGTTTCCAAATAAGTTTTACAACAGTCGACTTGTATCTTTCTTCTGATCAAAAGCCCTAAAACATCGGTTTGAAATTCAGAAAATAAGAAAAAAAAACTTAACAATGTTAAGTTTTTAACGGAGGTCTATTGAGAGAAAAATAGTCGAAAGGTTGGACCGTTGATAGGGATTACTAAAGATAAAGTTATTATCAGCCAATACATAAAAGATAAGATTATTTATGTAACATTCGTTAATTTTCAAACCCGAAAATCGACCTGTTGCGGCCTTTTTATGTGATTAGAAACCTTTTAATCAATGAAATGCTGGAGGTCTATGTTTTAATCATGTTATTGGTCATTGGTATTAAATTTATATCATATTTACTATGCTAACATATTCGCAAGTTTTAATAATTGTTACCTGATGTGCGAAAAGCTATATACAAATATTAATAACTAATTCTCACAATTCAACACTAAGTCTTAAATTTATATACCAAACAATCCTAACTAAGCTTCACACAAACGACAAGTGTACCGGTCGCGTAGCAGTAATGTCTAGTGGAAGTCCGGATGTCGAACAAAAAGACACGTGAGAACGGCTAAGATAATTAACCGTAATCTAAGTCCTGCCTAAACAAAATATTTATTTTTCTTAATTATTTAAACTAACTTAACTTAAATAACGGTGAAACTTAACGAAACTAACGATAAAAAGAAAACGAATCACCTAGGTAAGATGACTTAATGGCTTCAAGATGATATGGGTGCTAACACGTGGTTGAAACCAGAGTTCTAAAGATGAGCTAACATAGGTGAGCTCAAGGCACTGGGTCCCTACGGTCAGTTTTACCAGAAAACCCTAAAAAAGTCTAGATAGCTTTTAATTCGTGATTGTTAATCTACGTACCCTAGTAACTTATCACTTGGTCCATGTCTAAGTTACAGTCCTCAATGAGTTTCAAGCTATTAAAGACTTAACGTCGTTAAGTGTTTTTCCAATTTCAAACCGATGTTTTAGATTTTTTGATCGAAATAAAAATCCAAATCTACTGATGTAAAACTTATCTCGAAACGTTGATTCAAATGGGTTGATTTTTTTAATTTTAAATTCAAACACCCAAATTGAAACCCCGTTTCTTCGTTTGGATCACCGTTTCTAAATAAGTTTTACAACAGTCGACTTGTATCTTTCTTCTGATCAAAAGCCCTAAAACATCGGTTTGAAATTCAGAAAATAAGAAAAAGAAACTTAACAAAGTTAAGTTTTTAACGGAGGTCTATTGAGAGAAAAATAGTCGAAAGGTTGGACCGTTGACAGGGATTACTAAAGATAAAGTTATTATCAGCCAATACATAAAAGATAAGATTATTTATGTAACATTCGTTAATTTTCAAACCGGAAAATCGACCTGTTGCGGCCTTTTTATGTGATTAGAAACCTTTTAATCAATGAAATGCTGGAGGTCTATGTTTTAATCATGTTATTGGTCATTGGTATTAAATTTATATCATATTTACTATGCTAACATATTCGCAACTTTTAATAATTGTTACCTGATGTGCGAAAAGCTATATACAAATATTAATAACTAATTCTCACAATTCAACACTAAGTCTTAAATTTATATACCAAACAATCCTAACTTAGCTTCACACAAACGGCAAGTGTACCGAACGCGTAGCAGCACAGTCTAATGGAAGTCCGGATGTCGAACACAAAGACACGTGAGAACGGCTAAGATAATTAACCGTAATCTAAGTCCTGCCTAAACAAAATATTTATTTTTCTTAATTATTTAAACTAACTTAACTTAAATAACGGTGAAACTTAACGAAACTAACGATAATAAGAAAACGAATCACCTAGGTAAGATGACTTAATGGCTACAAGATGATATGGGTGCTAACACATGGTTGAAACCAGAGTTCTAAAGATGAGCTAACATAGGTGAGCTCAAGGCACTGGGTCCCTACGGTCAGTTTTACCAGAAAACCCTAAAAAAGTCTAGATAGCTTTTAATTCGTGATTGTTAATCTACGTACCCTAGTAACTTATCACTTGGTCCATGTCTAAGTTACAGTCCTCAATGAGGATCAAGCTATTAAAGACTTAACGTTGTTAAGTGTTTTTCCAATTTCAAACCGATGTTTTAGATTTTTTGATCGAAATAAAAATACAAATCTACTGATGTAAAACTTATATCGAAACGTTGATTCAAATGGGTTGATTTTTTTTAATTTTAAATTCAAACACCCAAATTGAAACCCCGTTTCTTCGTTTGGATCACCGTTTCCAAATAAGTTTTACAACAGTCGACTTGTATCTCTCTTCTGATCAAAAGCCCTAAAACATCGGTTTGAAATTCAGAAAATAAGAAAAAAAAACTTAACAAAGTTAAGTTTTTAACGGAGGTCTATTGAGAGAAAAATAGTCGAAAGGTTGGACCGTTGAGAGGGATTACTAAAGATAAAGTTATTATCAGCCAATACATAAAAGATAAGATTATTTATGTAACATTCGTTAATTTTCAAAGCCGAAAATCGACCTGTTGCGGCCTTTTTATGTGATTAGAAACCTTTTAATCAATGAAATGCTGGAGGTCTATGTTTTAATCATGTTATTGGTCATTGGTATTAAATTTATATCATATTTACTATGCTAACATATTCGCAAGTTTTAATAATTGTTACCTGATGTGTGAAAAGCTATATACAAATATTAATAACTAATTCTCACAATTCAACACTAAGTCTTAAATTTATATACCAAACAATCCTAACTAAGCTTCACACAAACGGCAAGTGTACCGGTCGCGTAGCAGCACAGTCTAATGGAAGTCCGGATGTCGAACACAAAGACACATGAGAACGGCTAAGATAATAACCGTAATCTAAGTCCTGCCTAAACAAAATATTTATTTTTCTTAATTATTTAAACTAACTTAACTTAAATAACGGTGAAACTTAACGAAACTAACGATAATAAGAAAACGAATCACCTAGGTAAGATGACTTAATGGCTACAAGATGATATGGGTGCTAACACGTGGTTGAAACCAGAGTTCTAAAGATGAGCTAACATAGGTGAGCTCAAGGCACTGGGTCCCTACGGTCAGTTTTACCAGAAAACCCTAAAAAAGTCTAGATAGCTTTTAATTCGTGATTGTTAATCTACGTACCCTAGTAACTTATCACTTGGTTCATGTCTAAGTTACAGTCCTCAATGAGGATCAAGCTATTAAAGACTTAACGTTGTTAAGTGTTTTTCCAATTTCAAACCGATGTTTTAGATTTTTTGATCGAAATAAAAATACAAATCTACTGATGTAAAACTTATATCGAAACGTTGATTCAAATGGGTTGATTTTTTTAATTTTAAATTCAAACACCCAAATTGAAACCCCGTTTCTTCATTTGGATCACCGTTTCCAAATAAGTTTTACAACAGTCGACTTGTATCTCTCTTCTGATCAAAAGCCCTAAAACATCGGTTTGAAATTCAGAAAATAAGAAAAAAAAACTTAACAAAGTTAAGTTTTTAACGGAGGTCTATTGAGAGAAAAATAGTCGAAAGGTTGGACCGTTGAGAGGGATTACTAAAGATAAAGTTATTATCAGCCAATACATAAAAGATAAGATTATTTATGTAACATTCGTTAATTTTCAAAGCCGAAAATCGACCTGTTGCGGCCTTTTTATGTGATTAGAAACCTTTTAATCAATGAAATGCTGGAGGTCTATGTTTTAATCATGTTATTGGTCATTGGTATTAAATTTATATCATATTTACTATGCTAACATATTCGCAAGTTTTAATAATTGTTACCTGATGTGTGAAAAGCTATATACAAATATTAATAACTAATTCTCACAATTCAACACTAAGTCTTAAATTTATATACCAAACAATCCTAACTAAGCTTCACACAAACGGCAAGTGTACCGGTCGCGTAGCAGCACAGTCTAATGGAAGTCCGGATGTCGAACACAAAGACACATGAGAACGGCTAAGATAATAACCGTAATCTAAGTCCTGCCTAAACAAAATATTTATTTTTCTTAATTATTTAAACTAACTTAACTTAAATAACGGTGAAACTTAACGAAACTAACGATAATAAGAAAACGAATCACCTAGGTAAGATGACTTAATGGCTAGACGATGATATGGGTACTAACACGTGGTTGAAACCAGAGTTCTAAAGATGAGCTAACATAGGTGAGCTCAAGGCACTGGGTCCCTACGGTCAGTTTTACCAGAAAACCCTAAAAACGTCAAAATAGCTTTTAATTCGTGATTGTTAATCTACATACCCTAGTAACTTATCACTTGGTCCATGTCTAAGTTACAGTCCTCAATGAGGATTAAGCTATTAAAGACCTAGGAGAAGAGGGGTAATTCATTACTAAAGACAAAATAACTCAACTTACAAACTAACCTAGTCAACAGCTGAAAAACCGCACGTGCTCTCGCAACGACTAACCAAATCAACTAAACCAGCAAGATAAGCCGACACCTAAGGTTTTGGTCCAACTCAAAGGTGGTGAACCTATTGACTTTAATGATTCAAGATGTAAGGCCCCGTTACCGGTGCCTCACATTAACGTTGGATTTACTCATAAACGCAGTTCTAAATATCAGAGTTAATAAAAACTTTCGCGGAATAACATAAAAGTCAACCATTCATTACAACATACATAACGTGTCTTTCAAAAACATAACGTAAAACATAGCATTTCAAACATCACAACAATCTCCAGATGCCAGCCTCTTCGGATTCTGCCATTTGTCTTTCTCAAGCCAACTACCTCAGTCGATTAGCCTGCGTGCATACTAAAAGCCAGCTACGCTGAGTGACTTCTACATAAATCATACAAGGCATACACTTACCATCTAAGGTAAGTGTATTAACTATCACATCGAGTATGCACACAGCCCCGAAAACATAACAAGAAAGTTGGGCCACCTCAATGCGGTTGCGTTCACCATTTACGGTTATTCCCTTCTTGAGCTGTGCACGACTAACTTGGGTCGGGATCTACATTCTCTTCTATTTTTTTGGCAAGAGAGAGAGACTAGAGAGAGAGAGCTTAAGTGTGTGTTTTGGTGGTGTATGGAATATGTGTAAAATGATGGAATTAATGGTGATTATTGTTTATATATTTAGGGATCATGGGCTTATACCCATGGTCTCTCCTTCTTTCTTTCATACCCAAGTTCATAACCCATATCCATTCACCCAACACTAGACCAACTCATATTCTATTCATCTAAACCGATAACGACCCACTATGAAATAAATGAAATTTATTTTATTATTATAACCGAAAGTAGGATGTTACAAGTCTTCCCTCCTTAAAGAGGTTTCGTCCCCGAAACCTAACTATTACATAAACAAATTCGGGTAAAACTTGCGCATCTCCTCCTCAACTTCCCAAGTAGCATCTGAACCCTTGCGATGCTTCCATATCACCTTCACTAATGGAATAACTTTACGACGAAGCTGCGTTTCTTTGCGGTCGACTATCTCGATTGGTTGCTCAATATAGTTCAACTGTTCATCAACCTCAATGTCCATCAATGGCATGTGAGACTTGTCATCAGCTAGACATTTTCTCATATGAGAAACATGGAAGGTTGAGTGAATTCCTTCTAACTCTTCTGGCAAATCTAACTTGTAAGCCACTTCACCAACTCGATCTAGAATTCTGAACGGTCCAATGTACCTTGGACCCAGCTTTCCCCTCTTCCTAAAATGAATAATTCCTTTCCAAGGCGAGACATTGAGCATCACATTGTCACCAACTTTAAACTCAATCGGTCGTCGCCGCTTATCGGCATACGACTTCTATCTGTCTTGAGCAGCTTTCATTCTTACTTTGATCTGATCGAACTTTGAAGAAGTTTCTTGCACAACTTCTAGGCTTCCCATCTCTTTCTGACCAATTTCTCCCCAACATACCGGGGTTCTACATCGTCTACCGTAAAGCATCTCAAACGGTGGCATACCAATACTTGAATGGTAGCTGTTGTTATAGTAGAATTCTGCTAGGTGCAGATGATCATCCCAACTTCCACCAAAGTCTAAAACACAAGCACGTAGCATATCCTCAAGGGTTTGGATCGTCCTTTCAGACTGTCCATCTGTTTGAGGATGATACGCTGTACTAATGTTCAATCTTTTTCCCATGGCTTCATGGAACTTCTTCCAAAACCTCGAAGTAAACCGAGTATCTCTATCAGACACAATCAATAACGGCACTCCATGCTTAGATACAACCTCTTTAATGAACAAGCTTGCTAACGTTTCTGACGAGATAGCCTCTCGTATAGGCAGAAAGTGAGCACTCTTGGTCAAACGGTCCACAACCACCCAGATGGTATCATGATGCTTAGCTGTACGAGGTAGCTTAGTTATGAAATCCATGGTAATGTGTTCCCATTTCCATTCTGGTATCTTTAAAGGTTGCATATTCCCATAAGGCTTCTGATGCTCTGCCTTGACTTGTAAACAAGTTAAGCACCGACTGACATAATCTACCACATCATTCTTCATTCCTGGCCACCAGTAGTCTCTTTTCAGATCTTGGTACATCTTCGTAGCTCCTGGATGAATCGAATACCTTGACTTATGAGCTTCATCTAAGATTCGACCTCTGAGATTTCTATGGAGCGGAATCCACATACGGTCAAACCTAGTCTTAACACCATGCGTGTTTTCCATCAACTCGTCCTGCTGACCGAAAATCCTTTCTTTCTTTACTAGTCCTTCATCTACCAGCACTTCTGACTGCACCTTGATGATTTCTTCAAATAAACTTGAGTTCATAATTAGCTGATATGACTTTAGTACTGCAATGACTTATTCATTCTTACGGCTTAGAGCATCTGCAACCACGTTAGCTTTACCAGGGTAGTACTTAATATCGCAGTCGTAATCCTTTATCAACTTCAACCATCTTCTCTGTCTCATGTTCAATTCTTTATGCTCGAAGAAGTACTTTAAACTCTTATGATCTGTGTAAATGGTACACTTAGTACCATACAGATAGTGTCTCCATATCTTGAGAGCATGCACTACTGCTGCTAGCTCCAAATCATGCGTCGGATAAGTACTCTCATGGACTTTCAACTGTCTAGACGCGTAAGCTATCACCTTTCCTCGTTGCATCAACACGCAACCTAACCCACGATGCGAAGCATCAGTACAAACAATCAAATCCTCTTCACCATCGGGTAAAGCAAGGATTGGAGCTTGCGTGAGTCTCTTCTTTAACTCCTGGAAAGTCTCTTTCTGAAACTTACCCCAACTGAATGCTATCGACTTTCGGGTCATACCGGTCAACGGGGCGGCTATCTTGGAGAAACCTTCGATGAATCTCCTATAGTAGCCAGCTAACCCTAAGAAGCTTCGTATATCAGTCGGGTTCTGCGGAGTCTTCCAATTCGTTATCGCTTCAATCTTAGCTGGGTCCACGGTAATCCCTTCAGGATTAATCACGTGACAAAGAAATCGCACTTCTCGCAACAAGAACGCGCATTTCGAAAACTTAGCATACAACTTCTCTTTCTTCAGACTCTCCAATACGTCTCGCAGATGCTCAGCATGATCAGACTCGCTTTTGGAATAAATCAATATATCGTCGATGAAGACATTAACCGACTTATCCAACATTAGCCGACACACCCTATTCATCATATCCATAAATGCTGCGGGAGCATTCGTTAGACCGAATGACATTACGAGGGCTCGTAGTGTCCATACCGCGTCCGAAACGCTGTTTTAGGGATGTCTGCCTCTTTCACTTTCAACTGATGATAGCCTGATCTGAGATCTATTCGTGAGAACCAACTTGAACCTTGCAGTTGGTCAAACAGATCATCAATCCTAGGCAAAGGGTATGTATTCTTCACTGTAAGCTTGTTCAACTCACGATAGTCTATGCACATTCTCATACTTCCATCCTTCTTCTTCACTAACAACATTGGCGCACCCCAAGGGGAAACACTCGGTCTTATGAAACCTTTGTCTAGGAGTTCCTGCAGTTGGGACATCAATTCTTTCATCTCAGACGGTGCTAGACGGTAAGGTGCTTTCGCGACGGGCTGGGCTCCTGGTATTAAATCTATCCGGAATTCTATCTCTCTCTCCGGTGGCACCCCCGGAAGATCCTCAGGGAATACTTCTGGGTAGTCGCACACGATAGGAACATCTTTCATTTCTTTCGTCTCGGCCGTAACGTTGAAAACATACGCCAGGTAGGCACCGCACCCTCGCCTTAATAACCCTTCGGCTTTTATCATCCAAATGACGTTAAACCCTGAACTTTCTTTATCACCATAAACCGTCACCGCACTACCATCTAAAGACCTTAGCTTTATTATTCTACTCTTACATACTATCTGAGCTTCGTATTCGGACAACCAATCCATTCCCAAAACTACATTGAACCCTCCTAAGGTCATGACATACAAAGTAACAGGGAACTCATGTCTCTAACTCTATCTTACAATTCTTAACCATTTTCATTATTTTCACCGAGGTGTCACTAGAAGTTTCTACAATGAAGGTTTCAGACACTCGGAAACATTTCATTTTATATAGTTTACTGAATTTCGTAGCTACAAAACTTCTATTCGCACCCGAATCAAATAATACTGAAGCAGAAATACCGTTTACTAGAACGTACCGGTCACAACATCAAGAATCTGTCTAGCTTGCTCCTGGGTCAGCCTGTAGGCTCTAGTTCTTGGCATCGCTTGATCAGCATCCTTCTTCTCACTCACTCCAGCTTCACCACTAGTACAAGTCCTCGCCAAGTGACCTGTCTGTCCGCACTAATAACACGCGGGCTTCGCATAGAAATCTTGGGCAAAGTGCCCCATCTTACCACATTTGTAGCAGGCATTTGACCTTGATCTAGACTCCCCACCATGAGACTTCCCACACTTGCGGCACACCTCAGACCCAGTGCCCCACTTGCACTCTCCAGCGTGCATCTTTCCGCACGTCCTACATGACCTTTTCTCCCACACTCTCGGTTGCTTGTTCTTGGGATTCCACATCAGAGTACCAGGTCGTTTGGCAGGCGCGCCCCACTTCTTCTCATCCATAGCCACTTCATCTGTCAAGTCCTCATAAACCGTTTCCGCGAGCCCCACAGCTGAATCAAAAGTACCTGGTCTACCAGCCTTGACCAAGACACGAACATTCTGGGGCAGTCCCCTAAGGTAGCATTTGATCTGCTTGGCCTCGGTGTTCACCATGTCTGGCACCAACCTTAACAGACTGTTGAATTCAGTGAGGTATTCTCGGTGTGTCATCTTACCCGCCTTCAGACTTAAGAACTTCATCTCGACCTTTTCTATCTCTGCATCAGCACGGAATCGTTTCATCACTAACTCCTTTAGATCGTCCCATCTCAAGGACTTGACCTCTTCTCGACTCTTCCTTTGCTCAACTGTCTCCCACCAGTACATCGCCTCCTCACCGAATGATTGGGTAGCATACCCCACAGCTTGATCGGGACGACATTCGCTAATTCGGATAATTTTGTCCATCGCGGTTATCCATTGGAGAGTAGCGATTGCGTCTCCAAGCTGGTTAACTCCAGTGGACCACAGCTTTTAAAAGACTTATAGTTGCACCCACCTCGACCCCTTTTCTTGTCATCAACCTTCACTGACTTAACCACGCTTGATTCTTCCCCCTCCCCTTCATCATTCTTCTTACCATCTCCTTCCGCCCTTCCAGCGGTTCTTTCACGGCTTCCAGCAGACCCTTCAGCATCCCAGTTCTTCGCAGCAGCTGCTACTGCTTGAGCAATGGCAGCTTGAACAGCAGGGTCAAGTTGATACCCTTTGTTGTTACTCACATTTCCACCGGCTGCACTTCCTTCGCCTTCATTGTTGGTAGCGGCCTCTACTAACGGCCCTCGGGCAACACGTGGCCTACCACGACGTCCTGTATGCCCTCCTTTTCCAGCAGCTTTCTTAGCTCCATCCATTCGTATTCTATAAGGAAACACAAACGTCATCACTTAAGGAACCATTTAGTACAAGGATAGTATGGCTAACAGGTAATAACAGTGGCCAACTGTGATTAGTTGATCATGTTACTTTCCGTGTCCTATACACTTCCTCTTATGAGTCTATTTGTGCTAGTTCTTTTTCTAACAGTTAGACAATCAAACAGTTTAAATCATCACGTACCCTATCCCTAGAAATTAAGCTAGCATTCATACATTCTTTATTTAGCTACTACGCAAACATTTATTCATTATTCTACTTTACATGTGAATTTAATCACATACTCTACCTTTACTTAGCTTGCTTGAGTGACACATGGCATTCTCGTACTGGCATCTTCTTTCTTTTCTTACTTTAATCCCATTCTCTGTTCGAGTTTAAGCATGTAGGATGCTTAAATCTCTCGAACTTTGCTCTGATACCAACTTGTAAGGCCCCGTTACTGGTGCCTCACTTTAACGTTGGATTTACTCATAAACGCGGTTCTATTAGGGTCGGTTCCCTTCACTCGCCGATACTATTAGGGTCGGTTCCCTACATTCATACTACTATAACATATATGTCCTTTACATGCGTTCCTTGACCATACGTGCAATCTCCGAAGAGTGTTCACGTACAATTAACATATCGTACATACACTATTCACACATCATATGCATTCATACATACATCATTCTTACATCATACATACCAATCATACCGTTAACTACCACTTGACGGCGTGTGCAATATCCGAAGATCGTTCACGCACCGTCAAGCAATCATCATACATAGATCATACAAGGCATACACTTACCATCTAAGGTAAGTGTATTAACTATCACATCGAGTATGCACACATCCTCGAAAACATAACAAGAAAGTGGGGCTAGAAACTCACCTCAATGCGGTTACGTTCACCTTTTACGGTTATTCCCTTCTTGTGCTGTGCACGACTAACTTGGGTCGGGATTGACTTTCTCTTCTATTTTTTTGGCTAGAGAGAGAGACTAGAGAGTGAGAGAGAGCTTAAGTGTGTGTTTTGGTGGTGTATGGAATATGTGTAAAATGAGGGAATTAATGGTGATTATGGTTTATATATTTAGGGATCATGGGCTTAAGCCCATGGTCTCTCCTTCTTTCTTTCATACCCAAGTCCATAACCTATATCCATTCACCCAACACTAGACCAACTCATATTCTATTCATCTAAACCGATAACGACCCACTATGAAATAAACGAAATTTATTTTATTATTATAACCGAAAGTAGGATGTTACACAAGAAACACAAACCATAATGGTATGCCTACCACAATCAATCAATACGTCAAGTATTAACCGAAACATGCAATTAACGCCTACACGAAACTAATTCATGCAATAATCAACCACGCGGGGAACATGAAACCTACGATACATCTATCGCAGCAGGTATACATGGAATAATATCACAAAATATGAACTTTACAATAGAAAAAAAACCAACCACTTGTGAAGCACCCTAAACTAGTTTATTTAAACCGTTAAACATCAAACCTAGGCGATTCAAACAAGTTTAGCCAACCATAATGAATGAAAAGATGATATTAATCATAATTAAGCTCAAAGTATCCATTACAAACTGACTGGAACTTGTTTCAAAGTCTAAAACTCAAAAACAAACTCACAAACGTTAAAACAAGCAAAACCGACAATCGGTTGATGAAAATCCGATCCGGAAGCTCCTCCTTCATGGTATTTTGTATAGAACTGATTTGGGATAGCTGGAATGAAGTATATCTCGTTCATAGGGTTTAGGGTTCTTAAATATATCATTAAACTTGATAAACAAACCAAACTAGATCCAAAACAAGCCCACAAGCCCATATAAGGACAAAATAATCATGGTGATGGATTTGGGCAGCCTTAGAACACCCCTAGGGCGCCGCGCTACGTGGCCACCAAGGCCTATCATGGTCGCATGGCGTGGCTATGTCACTTGGCTGGTTTTTTCGTTTTCTGACTCGCTTAACTTCAAACGCACATACCGGCTTCATCCGAATCCCGTTGAGCTGATTCTTTCTTCATTAAACTTGTTTTTTCACTCTCTTCAACATGGTACCTATCATATACACAAACATTTAACTTCATGCAAGAACAAGTTATATTCCTTAACGGATACGCACAAAACAACACAAAAACGGGATAAAACGCTATGTGTTTTGCAACACATCAAATATCCCCTCACTTGAACCTTCTTCGTCCTTGAAAAAGTAAACTGCACGGGATCATACCCAAGAAGAAAATAACAACTCTCGGTTTATTATATTATTTCATTTTATTAAAGCAACATAAACAAATTGATGTATTAACCGCGATTTCCAATATATTGATCCACTTTAAACCCAGCCACCAACCCATCGAGCCCCCAATAGCATATAGCATTAAGTTCAAATGTTCTCAATAAGCCTATGGAACCCTCACTCAGGAGTGGAAGCTAATCTTAACCGTATCTCAAACATCTTAACCGTATCTCAAACACATGGAGCTAGCTAGGCAAGGTCGATGCAAAATGGTCCGACAAATCACCGTAAGCAAATGACTCTTTAATGGTAAGAAGAAAGTGCACTAGATTGAATTATGAATGATTATTTCATGTGCTGAAAGCGGTCTATAAAAACTTAACCTAACTTAGTTTTAAATTTATAAATCTAGACTATCCTAATGCTAGACCACTAGACATGCAAGTGTACATATCAACTGTAGTAAAGCCTAATGAAGTCCGGATATCGAATCCACGAAACACTAGTGACACCTAGACTAGACTCTGACTAAGAACTTAAATAAATAGATATAATGATTTTTTGTGTTTTTTATTTATTAACTATAAACTAAAACTAAAACTAACAGACTTTAACTCGATTATCTAGACGAAACCCTTAAGCGACCTAGAAGATCCTTGATCATTCTCCGGGTGTGACCTACAAGGAAACTAAGGAGCGTTTAAACTTACCGGTTGGTTGGATTACCTGTTAGTCTCTCCAACAATACTAAAGTACCCTAAAAGATAGATCACCTGTCAGTCTCACTATCGCAATACACCCTAAAGTGCAAGGGGTAACCTAAGAAAAATCAATAAGACAGAAAATTACAATGAAACTAGGGAAATCTAGGAAACCTCCTGTAAGAGCGTTCTAGCCTAAACACCTAATCCCAAGGATAGCCCGACTATCTATTACCTCTCAGTCTCTAGATAGGTAGAATATAAAGCTCTAACAAATTACTAACCAATGTTCTTATGGATTACTACATCTAGCAAAACGATAAATAATCACAAACACACAGTAAGCGACCTAAACATGCGTCTATAACTGAAAGACATTCAACAAGATACATGCGGAACAAAGATTAATAATAAATCAAAACTAAATATGCAAACACATCAAATCAATTGTAGAAAGATTCTTTACTCTAGTATTAATCCAACATTAAAAACCAAAAACCAAGATATAATCCGCAAATCACAAAGTATTAATCAAAAACCTAGGTAGTTAGGGGGTTTAGCCAACAATCATGCTCAAGAACAAATGAAAATAAATAGATCCAAACATTGAATTCATAAACAAGTTAATAAATCAAACCGAAAAACAATGTTTGGTTGTGTAGACGTTGAACCCGTGCTTGCTTCCTCAAAACCTTCTGTTAACAAATCCTCTTGTTCGTAGGGTTCTCAACAGGGACCGACCCCCATAATAATTGTGGTGTCCCCCTTTTTATTTCTTTCGTAGGGTTTGTTATTGCATAATTAACATAGATTTATTGACGGCCCACTGAAATTTAATCAATCCAATGTAGTTCACAGCTCGTTTCCAAGCCCAACAAATTGTTGTTTCTATCTTTTTTCGCTGGCGGACTTTGTGAACAAAACTCCATGTAAGGCCCCGTTACCAGTGCCTCACTTTTGACGTTGGATTTACTCATAACGCGGTATTAAATATCAGAGTTAATAAAAACTTTCGCGGAATAATTTAAAGGCAACCATTCATTACAAACATCCATAACTTGTCTTTCAAAAAAAATTACATAAAAACATAGTATTTCAACATCACGACAAATCTCCAGATGCCAGCCTCTTCGGATCCTGCCATGTGTCTTCCTCAAGCCAACTGTCTCAGTCGATTAGCCTGCGTGCATACTAAAAGTCAGCTACGCTGAGTGAGTTCTAGTTAATCATACAACATTCAATACATTCGTAACTACGTACTTCCATACGTACTTCATACTTTCATAATTCGCTCATAATATACATACTTACCTTCATACTTTATTCTAAATTCTACTTTACATTATTCTATTCTGCCTCGGATATTATTAGGGTCTGGTCCCTTTTCTGCCTTGAGTATTATTAGGGCTCGGTCCCTTTCTGCCTCGAGATTAGAAAGGGCTCAGTCTCTTTTCTACCTTGAGTATTATTAGGGCTCAGTCCCTTTCTGCCTCGAGATTATAAAGGGCCCGGTCCCTTTTCTACCTTGAGTATTATTAGGGCTTAGTCCCTTTTCTACCTTGAGTATTATTGGGGCTCAGTTCCTTTTCTCTGTACCTGGCAATCTCTTACATTCCTTCATAACATACACACGTGTCATTCGTACATTATACATAACATTATAACTTGACAGTACGTGCAATATCCGAAGATCGTTCATGTACCGACAAGCAATCATTCACTTTATATACGTATCGTTCATATCTTCTAACTATCACCCTACGGTACATGCAATATCCGAAGATCATTCACGCACCGTCAAGCACTCATCCATACATAATCATATAAAGCATACACTTACCACTTAAGGTAAGCGTATTAACTAATCACATCGAGTATGCACACAGCCCTGAAAAATAACAAGGAATGGGGCTAGAAACTCACCTGAACTCGGTTACGTTCGCCGTTTATAGTTATTTCTTTCTTGAGCTGTGCACGACTAACTGTATAACAATTACACGAATCAATTATCTATTGTTATCCATATCATATTTCTAGTTTTATTATAACCCACAAAGAACGGGAGTCCGGGGGCAGCGGGGTTCTAGGGGTAGCAGTACGTAGCGCGGTCCAAGGGCAGAGCCCCTGACTGGGGTTAAGCTGCCAGGTCAGCTTGAAAATTTTTTTTTTCATTAACTGTCTTAACACATTTTCCATTAGGATTTTGAATCGTTAATTAATTAGCTAACTTAAAAGTTCAAGGATTCTTTGTAATTAAATCATTCTTTTTCTATGTCCAAGGACTGTTCTTGTCATTATATTAAACTTCGAATTCGTTACATTGTTCTTAACGAATCGGCTTGTCATACGAACTGGTTCCTGTAACGAATTGAATCCCTCTAGCGAACTGGACTCTTAGCGAATCAGTCCATAGCGAACCAGTCCAAGTAACGAATCGGTCCATCTAATTTGTTATCTTCTTCCAACGAACTGGCTATCAATCAAGGGTAATTCGTTACCCTTTTCCCTTAACAAACCGGACACGAACTAGAGCTAGTTCGTTATGCCCCCCTAAGACGAATCAGTTAGGGAATCACCCTTAATTCGCTAAATTCCCGTTAGCGAACTAGGGTTAGGTCAGGGAATGTCAGAACATTCCCTGACATTACCTACCTCGTATTAACTTTTCCGGCGCCGCCGCCGGAGAGCAGCCGAAAAAACCGCGGATTCACCGGAAAAACGAGTTTTAACTCGTTTTTCACCGTTTGTCGTCCCGTTCGATCCAGATTTGAGCTAGGCTGACCCCTAAGCTCATCATAGGTGCGGTTTATACCCGATTCCACCCGGATCTCGTGACTTAAACGGTTTAACGGTGTCGGCTCGTCGTTTCGTGATTATATCTAATGGATTTAAGCTCATACAATATCATACTATCATTACCTTGGATTGGGATCGGCTTTCCTAGTGATTTCGGCTAGAGAGAGAGACTATAGAGAGAGAGAGAGCTTAAGTGTGTGTTTTGAGGGTTTATGGAATATGTGTGAAATGAAATTAAATGGGTGATTAAAGGTTTATATATTTACGGATCAAGGGCTTAAGCCTATGGTCTCTTTCCTTCTTTCATAACCCAAGTCCATAACCCATATCCATTTAACCCAACACTTGCCCGACTCATAATAACTCATATTTCATTTATTAACCGAAACTAGAAAACTGGATGTTACAAGTCTTCCATCCTTAAAGAGGTTTCGTCCCCGAAACCTAACTATTACATAAACAAATCTGGATAAAACTTGCGCATCTCTTCTTCAACTTCCCAAGTAGCATCTGATCCTTTGCGGTGCTTCCATATCACTTTCACTAAGAGTATAACCTTGTGTCGTAGTTGCTTTTCCTTTCGATCAACTATCTTGATTGGTTGTTCAATGTAGTTCAACTGTTCATCAACCTCAATGTCCATTAATGGCACGTGGGACATGTCATCAGCCAGACATTTTCTCAAATGAGAAACATGGAAGGTCGAATGAATTTCTTCTAACTCTTCGGGCAAATCTAGCTTATAAGCCACTTCACCTACTCGATCTAAAATCTTGAACTGTCCAATGTACCTCGAACTCAACTTCCCTGTTTTTCTGAAACGAATGATTCCCTTCCAAGGCGAGACCTTGAGCATCACATGGTCACCAATTTTAAACTCAATTGGTCGTCGCTGCTTATCAGCATACGACTTCTACCGGTCTTGAGCAGCTTTCATTCTTTCTTTGATTTGATCAAACTTTGAAGAACTTTATTGCACAACTTCTAAACTTCCCATCTCTTTCTGACCAATCTCTCCCCAACATACCGGGGTTCTACATCGTCTACCGTAAAGCATCACAAACGGGGGCATACCAATACTTGAATGGTAGCTGTTGTTATAAGAGAACTCTGCCAGATGCAGATGATTGTCCCAACTTCCTCCAAAGTCTAAAACACAAGCACGTAGCATATCCTCAAGGGTTTGGATCGTCCTTTCATACTGTCCATCTGTTTGAGGATGATACGCCGTACTGATGTTCAGTCTCGTTCCCATGGCTTCGTGGAACTTCTTCCAAAACCTCGAAGTAAAACGAGTATCTCTATCTGACACGATCGATAACGGTACTCCATGCTTATATACAACCTCCTTAATGAACAAGCTGGCTAACGTTTTTGACGAGATAGCCTCTCGTATAGGCAGGAAGTGAGCACTCTTGGTCAAAAGGTCCACAATCACCCAGATGGTATCATGATGTTTAGCTGTACGAGGTAGCTTAGTTATGAAATTCATGGTGATGTGTTCCCATTTCCATTCTGGTATCTCCAAAGGTTGCATCTTTCCATAAGGCTTCTGATTCTCTGCCTTGTATTGTAAACAAGTTAAGCACTTACAGACATACTCTACCACATCATTCTTCATTCCTGGCCACCAGTAGTCTATTTTCAAATCTTGGTACATCTTCGTAGTTCCTGGATGAATCGAACATCTTGACTTATGAGCTTCATCTTAACACCATGCGTGTTTTCCATCAACTCGTCTTGCTGAACGAAAATCCTTTCATTCTTTACTAGACCTTTATCTACCAGCACTTCTGACTGCACCTTGATGATTTCTTCAAATAAGCTTGAGTTCATAATTAGCTGATATGACTTTAGTACTGCAATGACTTCCTCATTCTTACGGCTTAGCGCATCAGCGACCACGTTAGCTTTACCAGGGTAGTACTTAATATTGCAGTCGTAGTCCTTTATCAACTCCAACCATCTTCTTTGTCTCATGTTCAGCTCCTTCTTCTCGAAGAAGTACTTTAAACTTTTATGATCTGTATAAATAGTATACTTAGTACCATACGGGTAATGCCTCCATATCTTGAGAGCATGCACTACTGCTGCTAGCTTTAAATCATGCAACGGATAAGTACTCTCATGGACTTTCAACTGTCCAGACGCGTAAGCTATCACTTTCCCTCGTTGCATCAACACGCAACCTAACCCACGATGCAAAGCATCAGTACAAACAACCAAATCCTCGTTACCATCAGGTAAAGCAAGGATTGGAGCTTGCATGAGTCTCTTCTTTAACTCCAGAAAAGCCTCTTCTTGAAACTTAACACAACTGAATACTAGCGACTTTCGGGTCATACCGGTCAACGGTGCGGCTATCTTGGAGAAACCTTCGATGAATCTCCTATAGTAGCCAGCTAACCCTAGGAAGCTTCGTATATCAGTCGGATTCTGTGGAGTTTTGCAATTAGTTATCGCTTCAATCTTAGATGGGTTCACGGTAATCCCTTCAGGATTAATCACGTGACCTAGAAATTGCACTTCTCGTAACCAGAACGCGCATTTCGAAAACTTAGCATACAACTTCTCTTTCTTCAGAGTCTCCAATACCTCTCTCAGATGCTCAGCATGATCAGACTCGCTTATGGAATAAATCAATATATCATCGATGAAAACGATAACTGACTTATCCATCATTGGCCGACACACCCTATTCATCATGTCCATAAATGCTGCGGGAGCATTTGTTAGACCGAATGACATTACGAGGAACTCGTAGTGTCCATACCGTGTCAGAAACGCTGTTTTAGGGATGTCTTCCACCTTCAATTTCAACTGATGATAGCCTGATCTGAGATCTATTCGTGATAACCAACTTGAGCCTTGCAGTTGGTCAAATAGATCATCAATCCTCATGTTTACACTCCACAATGATCACACACCCATTTTCTTTAGTTATATTCATGTACTAAACAAACATGGAGGTTAGGCAATTTAAATTAATAAGTATTCATACTTAGAACAATTCGTTTATTATGCAAGATATTTTTTTTTATTAATGTAAATAATAAGTATAACTAGTAGTATATAACATATGTTTGACCATAAACTCGTTGGTCTCAAGTTTTAGTAAAAATGTATCATTTTAGCTCATTGTCTCTCGAAATATTTAATATCTAAACATGAACCAAATAGACGAATTATTCAATAAAAGCAACCCTAAATATACTCCAAAGTATAGGAAATATTTATATAATAATATATATAACTTAGACCACATCATATATCCCCACACTTAAACCTTTTTCGTCCTAAAAAAATATATATTGCAATGGAATAAGAATTCTAAATCGATCTTTAAAACATGTAGTTATTTTTTAAGCACAGATAAACACAAAAACTGTGATTGCCGATATTGTTGTCCACTTAAACCCAGCCACCAGCCTATCAAGCCCCCATCATATTTAACGATTAAGTTCAAGTGATATCAAAAAACCTAAGGGTCTCACACATAAAGAGTTACAGATCTGCTTACCCCCCATCTCAAGCATAATTAAGACAATTTAAACCGGGTTGAAACAGACTGGTTCAACCTATTACTGTAAGCTAAAAACCCTTTAATGGTTAGAAAAAAATGCACTTAGGTGGAATTTAGATGGATGAAAGGTCAAATGAGTT
The DNA here is from genome assembly GCF_021521415.1 of Bidens hawaiensis. Classification (NCBI taxonomy): domain Eukaryota; kingdom Viridiplantae; phylum Streptophyta; class Magnoliopsida; order Asterales; family Asteraceae; genus Bidens; species Bidens hawaiensis. Next base: position 225,466 of record NW_027495076.1, on the reverse strand, counting down.
CATACGAGCATGCCATAAATATTATTGGACTTTGTCCTAAGTATTCCCTAAGAAAATATTTATCGAAAAAAAACCTTAAGCCCCAATAGTGTATCCTCAGAGTCGCTATCCCCTTGGTAACACGTAAACTCTCAGTCTCGTCTAGTATGTGCAATTTGGCCTCTTTTTCTATTTTTGAGAATGCATCTTTGGCATTTTTCATTACATAACTTTCTCACTTTCATTTGCTTTTCAGACCAATTTTTGGAATACTTATAACTTTCATAACAAACTTTTTTTTGTACTCTTCGGCATCTTTTATCCTAAAAGTGTAACTAATGACTAAGCTCGTATAAATATGGATATAGCGGGCGCCACCACTCGTTATTTACTTTCATAAAGCAGAGTGGTGTGCTCATTTTAAGTGCATCTAGTTCTCACTACATCAAGATAGTCAGATTACGGTAATACTTTCTATGCCTTATCGAATTTTCAGCTTCACTATCCCCCCTCAAGATGAGAACCCACAAGGTTTATGATTATTAGGTAATTTAATAATATTCAATGGAAACTTTTCAAAGCTAGTTGGGCCTACCGACACGTCACAAGCTTAGTGTGTTATCTTTTATTTAATCTCATATATAATAGTAGTTTTAAAAGATCAATCTCAAATTTTTCTATCATTTTCCATTAGTTGCAAAAAAAAAAATTCGTTAAACTCTTGGGACTTTTTTTCAATTTTTTTTTCAACTTATTTATTTATTTTTGTTTTAGAAAAAACGATAGTTTCCCATCCCAAAACTTAAATTTCACATAGTCCTCAATGTGAGAAAAAAGAAATGCCAAATAAAAATAAAGCAAAAAATAAAAATAAACTAATAAATTGGAACAGACTCCCGTGGTAAATTGCAGTGGTCGTGTGTCATGAGTCGTATTCCGTGCCCTCCAATTCAAATGCGATCAACAAATGCTGCAATGACGTAATCTTTCATGAACAAAAACGAAAATCCTGAAGCAAGTGGCATCCCCACACTTGTTTAAAACCAAAACTCATCACCCATCTCATAAGCGTCCATGGAACAACCTGCAAACAAGAGAAGAAACACCCGACAGAGCAAATAAGTAAAAACAAAATAAAATATACTAGAAAGGAAACATATTACCGGGTTGCCTCCCGAGAAGCGCTAAGTTTATATACGAGTCTTCAGCCGGACTCACTCCCTAAACGTCAGTCAGGAGGCTTCTCCTTTATACGCTTCCCATCAATGCTCCTCAACATTCTCCGTTTACAATTAATAGGGAAGAAACCAACTGCAAAACTCATGTGGTCTTGAAAATCTGAATTCAGCTTGAACCACCAATTCGTGAATTCCCACGGAAATGATTCAGTAAAGTGAGGTGGGGAATTAAAAGTCATCAATAAACCATGATCCTTAAGCCCATATATCCTCTTTCTAACTCTTTTAGCCAACTTTTTAAACCTCGACACATCTCGAATGGAGATTGAGTATGGTTCATGTTTTGGTTTCTCATAACCAAGGTGTACTGTCGGAAGGACTAAATCACCTACTACCTCATGGCTATTTTCACAAGGCCCCTTCTTGATCTCCATACTTGGCTCGTTATACAATAGATCTTCGAGCAACTTCAGATCACCAAGTGGGTCAAACTCTCCTTCATCCATCATTGTAAAATCCACCAACTCATCACCAAACTCACCCCTAAACTCGTCTTCCCATGAGGGAACATATTCATCTGACTGCTTTTCCACCCCGCATCTTCAAATTCGATAATCGGCTCTCTAAGTTGTGACTGGTTTATTAAACCAAGCCGAAATCCATCTAAAGCTTATTGGGTCTGAAATGGGGCATTTGGATTTGTATCATGGATGATGCGCAACCAATCAAACATTACCTCATCCGGATCTTGTATTTGCTCAATGAATTCACCGGATGAGTTTTCAAAACCCAGAAGATTCTCCCTTAAATCAAACATCAAACGTAAACGGGGTTTCACTCGATTTTTCTCTTTGCAATCCAGAATCCTCTTTATCTCCATACGCTAAATGGTGTAACGTTTTTGTTCTTTGAATCCAATCCCGTAAGTCTCCATTAGCTCACACTTAAATGTAAATGAATCACGTGCACCAGATAGTAGTAGACGAAAATTAATTAAAACTAAAAAAAAAACTAGATAATTAATAATAAGATAAAATAAAAAATAAACTAACTATATTAATCTAAATATATATACAAAATACAAAAGGCAAGTCCCCAGACTCAGGTCGTTCTCTAATCTCCACAAACCGTGTCCCCGACAACGGCGCCAAAAACTTGATGTACGAAAAGCTATATATAAATATTAATAACTAACTCTCGCAATTAACCAATAAGTCTTAAATTTATAAAACCAAACAATCATAACTAAGCTTCACACAAACGGCAAGTGTACCGGTCGCGTAGAAGCACTGTCTAATGGAAGTCCGGATGTCGAACACAAAGACACGTGAGAACGGCTAAGATAATTAACCCTAATCTAAGTCCTGCCTAAACAATATATTTATTTATCTTAATTATTTAAACTAACTAAACTTAAATAACTTAACTTAACTAACAGTGAAACTTAACAAAACTAACGATAATAAGAAATTGAATCACCTAGGTAAGATGACTTAACGGCAATAATATGATACGGGTGCTCACGTGGTTGATACCAGAGTTCTAAAGATGAGCTAACATAGGTGAGGTCAAGGCACTGGGTCCCTACGGGCAGTTTTACCAGAAAACCCTAACAACATCTAGATAGCTTTTAATTCGTGTTTGTTAATCTACGTACCCTAATAACTCATCACTTGTTCCATGTCTAAGTTCAGTCCACACTGAGGCTCGAGCTATTACAGACCTAGGAGAAGAGGGGTAATTCATTACTAAAGACAAAATAACTCAACTTACAAACTAACCTAGTCTACAGCTGAAAAACCGCACGTGGTCTCGCAACGACTAACCAAATCAACTAAACCAGCAAGATAAGCCGACACCTAAGGTTTTGGTCCAACTCAAAGGTGGTGAACCTACTGAATTTAATGATCCAAGAAACACAAACCGTAATGATATGCCTACCACAATCAATCAACACATAAAGTATTAACCGAAACATGGAATTAACGCCTACACGAAACTAAATAATGCAATAATCAACCACATGGGTCACATGCAACCTAAGATACATCTATGGCAGCAGGTATGCATGGAATAATATCACAAAATATGAACTTTACAATAGAAAAACAATCAACCACTTGTGAAGCACCCTAAACTAGTTAATTTAAACCGTTAAACATCAAACCTAGGCGATTCAAACAAGTTTAGCCAACCATAACGAATGAACAGTAGACAATAATCATAATTAAGCTCAAAGTATCCATTACAAACTGATTGGAACTTGTTTCAAAGTCTAAAACTCAAAAACGCACTCACAAACTTTAAAACAAGCAAAACCGACAACCGGTTGATGAAACTCCGATCCGGAAACTCCTACTTCTTGGTATTTCGTATAGAACTGATTTGGGATGGCTGGAATGAAGTATATCTCGTCCATAGGGTTTAGGGTTCTTAAATATATCATTAAACTTGATAAACAAGCCAAACGAGGTCCAAAACAAGCCCACAAGCCCATATAAGGACAAAATAATCGTGGTGATGGACTTGGGCAGCCTTAGAACACCCCTAGGGTACCGTGCTTGTAAGGCCCCGTTACCGGTGCCCTACTTGGATGGTGGATTTACTCATAAACGCAGTTCTAAATATAAGAGTTAATTAAAACTTTCGCAGAATATTATAAAACATTCAACCATTACATTACATGACCATTAATCCTTGTCTTAATGAGCATTCAAATTATTTAAACATAAAACATTGTCTTTTAATTATCATAACATAACACTTCATTGAGATTCCAGTGTCTTCAAATCCATGCCATGTGCTTCCCCTCAATCAAGTTGCCTCAATCTATTTACCTGCGTGCATACTAAAAGTCAGTTACGCTGAGTGAGTTCTAGTTAATCACATAACTTACTTTTCACACACATATATGTGCCCAAACGTATGCATTACATACACAACATGTACTTCATTCATCCATACTCATTTATAGCTAACCTTACATTATAAAGGGCATTTAACCCTACATACCTCATATATTATTAGGGTCCTGTACCCTCCATCCTCGGATATTATTAGGGTCCGGTCTCCCTTCATCCTCGGATATTATTAGGGTCCGGTCTCCCTTCATCCATAGATATTATTAGGGTCCGGTCACCCTTTCTTCCATACCTTCATACCATACCTTTCTATATACATAATTATATGTTTCATACATACATACATCATTCATTCTTCATATATAATAATTTTATCATCAAACCTTTACCTGGCAGTACATGCAATATCCGAAGATCGTTCATGTACTATTTACATACCATACATATATAACTCATACATCATACATACTTCATTCAAACATCAATCATACACCACATATATCATTCATATCTTTAGCTACCACCTAACGGTCCATGCCATATCCGAAGATCGTTAATGCACCGTCAAGCAATCATCATACATAATTCATATAAGGCATACACTTACCACTTAAGGTAAATGTATTAACTTTCACATCGAGTATACACACAGCCCGGGAAACATAACAAGGAAGTGGGGCTAGAAACTCACCTGAACTCGATTACGTTCACCGTGAATAATTATTCCTTTCTTTAGCTGTGCACGACTAACTGTATAACAATTACACGTATCAATTAACTATCACTACGCATATCGCATTTCTAGTCTAATTATAACCCACAACAGACAGGGGGTCGGGGGCAACGCCCCTGGCAGCGGGGTCTAGGGGCGGCAGCCCCTAGCAGGGTCTAAGGGGCAGAGCCCCTGGCTGGGGTCGAGCATTTTGAATCATTAATTAATTTTCCATTTTCCATTAGCATTTTGAATCGTTAATTAATTTTCTACTTAAAAGTTCAAGGGCTTCTTTGTAATTAAATCATTCTTTTCTAAGTCCAGGGACCATTCTGCTATTTTATTAAACTTCTAGTTCGTCCCAGTCCTTTAACGAATGGGGTTCATAACGAATGAACCCATTCGTTACTTTATAACGAATCAGACCTCCTTCGTTTGGTATGGTTAACGAATTGAACCTTATGCCGAATTGAACTCTTATAATGAACCAGTCCTCATAAAGAATTAGACTTTCAACGAATTGGGCATCATAACAAATTGGACTCTTTATAGCGAACTGGCATTATAACGAACCGCTTAGCGAATGAGACTTAGTTCGTTATTTCTCCCTTAACGAATCAGCACACGAATTACCTGCTAATTCTTTACGCCCGCTAACGAACTAGGGTTAGGTCAGAATGTCAGGGAACATTCCCTGACATCCTTACCTCGTACACCTTTTCCGGCGCCGTAGCCGGAAAAATGCGGTTTCGCCGGAAAAATGAGTTTTGACTCGTTTTTCACCGTTTTCCACCCCGTTCAATCCAGATCTGAGCTAAGGTGATCCCTAAGCTCATCTTAGGTTCGGTTTATACCCGAAGCCACCGGATCTCGTGACTTAAGCGGTTTAACGGTGAAGGCTCGCCATTTCGTGATTATATCTAACGGTTTTAAGCTCAAACAACATCATACTATCATTTCCTCGTGTTAATGCTCGGTTTCTTGGTGATTTCGGCTAGAGAGAGAGAGAGACTAGAGAGAGAGCTTAAGTGTGTGTTTTGGTGGTGAATGGAATATGTGTGAAATGAGTAATAAATGGGTAATTATGGTTTATATAATTATGGATCATGGGCTTAAACCCATGGTCCTTTCCTCTTTCTTTCATAACCCAAGTCCATAACCCATATCCATTTACCCAACACTAGCCTAACTCATAATAACTCGTATTTTCATCTATTAACCAAAACTCGAGAAACGGGATGTTACAGCGCTACGTGGCCACTAAGGCCTATCATGGTCGCGCGGCGTGGCCATGTTACTTGGCTGGTTTTTTCGTTTTCTGACTCGTTTATCTTCAAACGCTTATACCGGCTTCATCTGAATCCCGTTTGAGCTGATTCTTTCTTCATTAAAATCAGTTTTTCGCTCTCTTCAACATGGGACCTATCATATACACAAATATTTAATTTCATGCAAGAACAAGTTATATTCGTTAACGGTTTACGCACAAAACAACACAAAAACGGGATAAAATGCTATGTGTTTTACAACACATCATTACCTCACATCGTTACTTATCTTGTGTTACGTATTTAAAGAGTTTGGAAACTAGTATAACCTAACTCGATATTTGGAGTCCCTAATAAGTTATATATATATATAGGGTTAAGTTCAGGAGAGAAGTCAAGTTATTAAGAGAAGTGTGAGAAATCAATGTAGCTAATCAGATTTTTTCTTTTCTTTTTCTCTCTTGATTAAATATAGTGGTAGAATGATAAAACTTTATAAGTAGTTTATATGTAAACTATTAAATTTTATGAAGTTTAATTTTTATGCCTTCTACTAGTTTATTTATCTAATAATTAAGTTTATTATATTTACAATTCGTTTTATGTTATTCGAACCATTCACAATTATGTCACTTTTTTTTATTTTTAAATTCTTTCTTTCTAATTAAATTAAAAACCATCAAGATTCTTTTTATCCCCTCATACCAAATTCATATCGAACCCCTACAAAATAATAATAATAATAATAATAATAATAATAATAATAATAATAATAATAATAATAAGATGGATCAAATACATATATAATTTAAATCAAACATATTCTTTTATACCTTTTGTTTCAAAATATATAAAATCTTGTTCGTCGTTCAAAAAGAAACCCGTAAACATTTAAATCACTTTTTACACCTACACAACAATTTGTGAGTCCTACACAACAATTTGCGTTACAAACAACGTACATGCATGTATCTTACACAAACTCTGTATATCACAAAACAAAAAATTGTCATTCATTGGTATGCACCAATTACGTATACTACACAAACAAAAATTGCATTTCATTCCCACACAAAAATTTATGGATTCTACATTTATTGTGTTATTATAAACAATGTACATGTATATAGCCTACATATATATTTTTTTACTGAACGAAATGTAGCCTACATGCATAATAATAACCCTACATATAAGTATTAAATACGTAGGTTTTTTTTTCAAATAGTGTACGCTTAAATATCTAATCCCTCTCAGTATAATTCAAATCCAACACAACATCTATACCTACACTAAAGTATCCGATAAAATTTATATATACACGATCTCAAAATAAATCCTACACTTGAAATCACAAATATACATAAAATAACTAATAAGAAACAAAATTAAAAGAAATGTTTTCTTAGATTATTTCATCACAATGTGGTATATTTTCTTATACACATACGTTACTGGAATTTCGAATGAATAATCCCAATAATTTGTTACAAATATAAATAATAAGTTGAAATAATAAATATACCTTTTTTCTACTCTTTAATAAATAATTAATGGTCATAATTAACTTCTCGTATTTATCGCAATAAAATGACTTCTCTTATGAACTATCTCATATATATATATATATACACACACACTATATTAAATGGATATAGGAAGGATAATATAGTCATTTCACGAAAAAGTCTTAAAAATAAAAGTTTTATAACTTTTAAAACCTCTTGTACAACTATGTAATGCATACTCTCAAAACCAAACATATCTCGCGCATCAAATATCACGACCGGGGGGTTTGAAATTCAAACCTGAATAACTCTAAGCAAACAGTAAAAGAATCACCCTAGGGTTTTCAAAACTCAAACATCATGAAAGTTTATCCTCTCTCTCTCTCTCTCTTTAAAACACAAACAAACAAATGGGTGAAGAAACAGACCCACTTGTTTAATGGATTGATTTGATAAGGTTTTGGCGGTTCTAAGGTTTGATTTAAGGTGCAAAAGATACCAGGTTTAATCTAATTTTCTTTCTTTGCTTCTTGATTCCTACAATTTTGTTTTTTAGGTACGATTTCTACTATCAAAAATTCCAGATCCACCATCGCTCTCCAACTCGGTAGAAGAAGAGAAGGTTATTGTAAGGTTGGATTTAAAGGCACATTTGCTTTGTTTTGTTTTATTTTTTTCTATTTCATAACAGTTCATTTAATTTGTTGTTTTGTATCAGTGCGTGGTTAATTGTATTGTTTTTGTAGACTTGGAGTGATTCTATTAACTTGTTATCATTATTCTTTACTTCATGGTCGCTTACCAAAATAGGGGAGGATAGAAAATGGAGTATTGATATTGAATTCAAAGAAGGAGCTCAATGGTAATGACTTTTCAAGTTTTATCCCAATGTGTTTCATTTTGTTTTTGTTATATGTAACTATGACTTAACCAGTGGCAAATTTGTTAATTGTAAGATTGGATTATGAACAATAATAGAGTCTACTTTGATAAGTATGTTGTTAGTTGAGGGCTACTGTCCTGGATCTGTATCTTACTTGCCTCATATTTCACATGTTGGTTAGTGTTTATTTTGATTTTTAGTAATTTTGAAAGTAGCTAAGCACTTTTTTGTAAGGCGTCGTTACCGGTGCCTCACTTTTGACATTGGATTTACTCATAAACGCAGTTCTAAATATCATAGTTAATAAAAACAATCGCGAAATATTAAAAACATTCAAACCATTTCATTACATAACCATATTTCTTGTCTTAACGAGCATTCCAAATCTTTTTAACATAAAACATTGTCTTTAAAATAACATAACATTTCCTTGAGATGCCAGCTTCTTCAAGTCCATGCCATGTGCCTCCCCTCAAGCGATCTTCCTCATTCTACTCACCTGCGTGCATACTAAAAGTCAGCTACGCTGAGTGAGTTCTAGTTAATCATACAACATACAATCTGTTCTCAACCTTGCACACGAGCCCGAAGGTGTGTATGTTATTCATACCTTTCTTTACATACATAACTATCCATACTACTTAAAGAGCCTTCCGCTCTATAACCTCACAGATATTATAAGGGTCTGGTCCCCAACATCACAAATATTATTGGGGTCTGGTCCCTACCATCACAGATATTATAAGGGTCTGGTCCCTATCCTCACAGATATTATTAGGGTCTGGTCCCTATCTTCACAGATATTATTGGGGTCTGGTCCCTATCCTCATAGATGTTATTGGGGTCTGGTCCCCTTTAATTCATGCTACTGAAGCATACTTGTCCTTTACATATTTTCCTTGACAATACGTGCAATCTCCGAAGAGCGTTCACGTACCGTCAACATATCATACTTACTTTGTACTTATTCATTCATACATCAATTATGCATCACATATATTCATACATACATCATTCATATATCATATATATCATTCATAACTTTGACTACCACCTGACGGTACATGCAATATTAGAAGATCATTCACACACCGTCAGCATTCATCATTCATACAACATACTAAGCATACACTTACCACTTAAGGTAAGTGTATTAACTATCACATCGAGTATGCACACAGCCCCGAAAACATAGCAAGGAAGTGGGGCTAGAAACTCACCTGAACTCGATTACGTTCACCGTTAATTGTTATTCCTTTCCTTAGCTGTGCCCGACTAACTGTATAACAATTACACGTATCAATTAACTATCACTACTCACATCGCGTTTCTAGCTTAGTTATAACCCTCAACGAACAGGGGTCCGGGGGCAGCGCCCCTGGCAGCGGGGTCTAGGGGCGGCATCCTCTAGCAGGGTCCAAGGGGCAGAGCCCCTGGCTGGGGTCGAGCTGCCATGTCAGTTTGGATAAATTTTATTTCCATTAACCGTCTTATCACATTTTTCATTAGAATTTTGAATCATTAATTAATTTGCTATCTTAAAAGTTCAAGGGCTTGTTAGCAATTAAATCATTCTTTTCTAAGTCTAGGGACCATTCTGTCATTCTTTCAAAGTATAGTTCGTTAATATGCTCTTTAACGAATTGGAGTTCATTTGTTACTCCTGTCTTCCATAACGAATTGGCTAATTCGTTACTTCATAATGAATTGGCCTTTATAGCGAACTGACCTTATTCTCTTTGTCTGGTTAACGAATTGAACTTCTTAGCGAATTGACCCCTTATAGCGAACCAGTCCTCATAACGAATTAGACCTTATAACGAACTGGTCAACATAAGAAATGGACTTAACGAATTGGAGCTAGTTCGTTAGTCTTTCAGTACACGAATCAAAGCTATTTCGTTAGTCTTTTCTTAACGAAACAGTACACGAATCAAAGCTAGTTCATTAGACCTCCGCTAATGAATTAGGGTTAGGTCAGACAATGCTAGAAACATTCTTTGACATTCCCTTCCTCGTACACGCCGCCTTTCCGGCGCCACCGCCGGAAAACCGCGGGTTCGCCGGAAAAACGAGTTTTAACTCGTTTTCATCGTTTTTCATCCCGTTCGATCCAGATCTGAGCTAGGGTGACCCCTAAACTCATCAGAGGTTCGGTTTATACCCGATTCCACCCGGATCTCGTAACTTAAAAGGTTTAACGATGTCGGCTCGTCGTTTCATAACCATATCTAACGGGGTTAAGCTCATACAACATAATACTATCATTACCTTGGATCGGGATCGATTTTCCTTGGAGATTTCGGCCTGATAGAGAAACTAGAGAGAGAGAGCTTAAGTGTGTTTTGGTGGTGTATGGAATATGTGTGAAATGAATGATTAATGGGTGATTAATGGTTTATATATTTATGAATCATGGGCTTAAGCCCATGGTCCTTTCCTCTTTCTTTCATGACCCAAATCCATAACCCATATCCATTTTACCCAACACTAGCCCGACTCATAATAATCCATATTCTCATTTTATTAACCGAAACTAGAAAAACAGGATGTTACAAGTCTTCCCTCCTTAAAGAGGTTTCGTCCCAGAAACCTAACTACTACATAAACAAATTCGGATAAAACTTGCGCATCTCATCCTCAGCGTCCCATGTAGCGTCTGATCTCTTGCGATGCTTCCATATCACTTTCACTAGGGGTATAACCTTGTGTCGGAGTTGCTTTTCCTTGCGTTCAACTATCTCGATTGGTTTCTCAATGTAATTCAACTGTTCATCAACCTCATTGTTTATTAATGGCACGTGCGACGTGTCATCAGCCAGAGAAAATCATTTTCTCAGATGAGAAACATGGAAGGTCGAATGAATCCCTTTTAACTCTTCGGGCAAATACAGCTTATAAGCCACTTCACCTACACGACCAATAATCTTAAACGGTCCAATATATCTCGGACTTAACTTCCCTCTCTTCCTGAAACGGATAAGTCCTTTCCAAGGCGAGACCTTGAGCATCACATTGTCACCAACGTTAAACTCAATCGGTTGTCGCCGCTTGTCAGCATACGACTTCTATCTGTATTGAGCAGCTTTCATCCTTGCCTTGATCTGATCGAACTTTGAAGAAGTCTCTTGCACAACTTCTAAGCTTCCCATCTATTTCTGACCAATATCTCCCCAACATATTGGGGTTCTACATCGTCTACCGTAAAGCATCTCAAACGGGGGCATACGAATACTTGAATGGTAGTTGTTGTTATAAGAGAACTCTGTCAGATGCAGATGATTGTCCCAACTTCCTCCAAAGTCTAAAACACACGCACGTAGCCTATCCTCAAGGGTTTGGATCGTCCTTTCAGACTGTCCATCTGTTTGAGGATGATACGCCGTACTGATGTTCAATCTCGTTCCCATAGCTTCATGGAACTTCTTCCAAAATCTCGAAGTAAACCGAGCATCCCTATCTGATACGATTGATAACGGTACTGCATGCTTAGTCGCAACCTCTTTAATGAACAAGCTTGCTAACGTTTATGAAGAGATAGCATCTCGTATAGGCAGAAAGTGAGCACTCTTGGTCAAACGGTCCACTATCACCCAAATGGTATCATGATGTTTAGCTGTACGAGGTAGCTTAGTTATGAAAACCATGGTGCTGTGTTCCCATTTCCATTCTGGTACCTCCAAGGGTTGCATCTTTCCTTAAGGCTTCTGATGTTCGGCTTTGACTTATAGACAAGTTAAGCACTTACTGACATAATCTACTACATCATTCTTCATTCACGGCCACCAATAATCTCTTTTCAAATCTTGGTACATCTTAGTAGCTCCTGTATGAATCGAAAATCTTGACTTATGAGCTTCATCTAAGATTCGACCTCTGAGAACTCCATGGCGTGGAATCCACATACGGTCAAACCTAGTCTTAACACCATGAGTGTTTTCCATCAACTCGTCCTGTTGACCGAAAATCCTCTCTTGCTTCACTAACCCTTCATCTACTAACACCTCTGGCTGCACTTTGATAACTTCTTCAAAAAGAATTGAATTCAAAATCAACTGGTATGACTTCACTGTTGCAAGGACTTCCTCAATCTTATGGCTTAGCGTATCGGCGACCACATTAGCTTTACCAGGGTAGTACTTAATGTCGCAGTCGTAATCCTTTATCAATTCTAACAACCTTATTTGCCTCATGTTCAATTCTTTCTGCTCGAAGAAATACTTTAAACTTTTATGATCTGTGTAAATGGTACACTTAGTACCATACAGATAATGCCTCCATATCTTAAGAGCGTGCACTACTGCCGCTAGTTCTAAATCATGCGTCGGATAAGTACTCTCATGGTCTTTCAACTGTCTAGACGCGTAGGCTATTACTTTTCCTCATTGCATCAACACGCAACCTAACCCACGATGCGAAGCATCAGTACAAACAACCAAATCCTCGTTACCATCGGGTAAAGCAAGGATTGGAGCTTGCGTGAGTCTCTTCTTTAACTCCTGAAAAGCCTCTTCTTGAAAGTTACCCCAACTGAATAATATCGACTTTCGGGTCATACCCGTAAATGGTGCGGCTATCTTTGAGAAACCTTCGATGAATCTCCTATAGTAGCCAGCTAACCCTAAGAAGCTTCGTATATCAGTCGGATTCTGCGGAGTCTTGCAGTTTGTTATCACATCAATCTTAGCTGGGTCCACCGAAATCCCTTTTGGATTAATCACGTGACCAAGAAATTGCACTTCTCGCAACCAGAACGCGCACTTCGAAAACTTGGCATACAACTTCTCTTTCTTCAGAGTCTCCAATACTTCTCTCAGATGCTCAGCATGATCAGACTCGCTTTTTGAATAAATCAATTTATCATCGATGAAGACGATAACTGACTTATCCAACATCGGCCGACACACCCTATTCATCACATCCATAAATGCTGCAGGAGCATTTGTTAGACCGAATGACATCTCGAGGAACTCGTAGTGTCCATACCGCATTCGAAACGCTATTTTAGGGATGTCTGCCTCTTTCACTTTCAACTGATGATAGCCTGATCTGAGATCTATTCGTGAGAACCAACTTGAACCTTGCAGTTGGTCAAACAGATCATCAATCATGGGTAAAGGATATCTATTCTTCACCGTAAGCTTGTTCAACTCACGATAGTCTATGCACATCCTCATACTTCCATCTTTCTTCTTCACGAACAACACTGACGCGCCCCAAGGAGAAAAACTTGGTCGAATAAAAACCTTGTCGAGGAGTTCTTGCAGTTGGGACATCAATTCTTTCATCTCGGACAGCGCTAAACGGTAAGGTGCTTTCGCGACGGGTTGGGCTCCTGCTACTAAATCTATCTGGAATTCTATCTCTCGCTCCGGTGGTAACCCCGGAAGATCCTCAAGAAATACTTCTGGGTAGTCGCACACGATGGGAACATCTTTCATTTTTTGTCTCAACCGTAGCGTTGACAACATAACCAGGTAGGCACCGCACCCTCCCTCAGCTTTTATTATCGAAATGACATTAAGCCCAGAACTTTCCTTATCACCATAAATCGTCACCGCACTACCATCCAAAGTCTTTAACTTTATTATTCTACTTTTACACACTAACTGAGCTTCATACTCAGTCAACCACTCCATTCCCAAAACTACATCGAACCCTCCTAAGGTCATAACATACAAAGTAACAGGAAACTCATGTCCCTCTAACTCTATCTTACAATCCTTAACCATTTTCATTATTTTCACCGAGGTCTCACTAGTGGTTTCTACTATGAAGGTTTCAGACACTCGGAAACTTTTCATTCTAGCTAGTTTACAAAATATCGTAGCTACAAAACTTCTATTCGCACCCGAATCAAAATAATACTGAAACGGAAATACCGTTTACTAAGAACGTACCGGTCACAACATCAGGAATATGTCGGGCTTGTTCCTGGGTCAGCATGTAGGCTCTAGTCCTCGGCCTAGCTTGATCAACATCTTTCTTTCCACTTCCTCCAGCCTCACCATCGGTGCACTCCCTTTCCATATAGCCTGTCTTGCCACATTTGTAACAGGCTGGCTTTGCACTGCACTCATTAGCATAATGTCCTACCTTCCCGCACTTATAACATGCATTCGATCCCATCCTACATTCCCCACCATGAGCCTTTCCACATATGTTACAAACATGAGAACTTCTACTCCACTTACACTCACCACCGTGCATCATTCCGCAGGTCTTACACGACCTCTTCTCCCAAACTCTCGGTTGATTATTCTTGGAGTTCCACAATTGAGTACCTGGTCGTTTAGCAGGAGCGACCCGCTTCTTATCTTTATTCTCTTCCACCACCACATCATCTGTCGACAAATCATCATACACCATTTCCGCCAGCCCTACCGCAGAATCAAAAGTGCCTGGTCTACCAGCCTTGACCAAGACGCGAACATTTTGCGGCAGTCCCCGAAGATAACACTTGATCTGCTTGGCCTCAGTATTCACAAAGTCTGGAACCAACCTTGACATGTGGTTGAACTCAGTGGTGTATTCGCGGTGTGTCATCTTTCCCGCTTTCAGACTCAGAAACTTCATCTCAACCCTTTCTACCTTAGCATCAGCACAGAATCGCATCATCACTAACTCCTTCAGATCGTCCCACCTCAAGGCCTTGATCTCTTCTCGACTCTTCCTCTGCTCAACTGACTCCCACCAGTACATCGCCTCCTCACCGAATTATTAGGTAGCATAACCCACAGCTTGATCGGGACGGCATTCGCTAATTCGGATAATTTTATCCATGGCGGTTATCCACTGAAAAGTAGCGACTGCGTCTCCTAAGCCAGTTAGCTTCGGCGGGTCACAACCCTTGAAGAACTTATAGTTGCACCCACCTCGGTCCCTTTTTTGTCATCAACCTTCACTGACTTAACCACGCTTGATTCTTCTCCCTCCCCTTCATCATTTTTCTTACCATCTCCTTCCGCCCTTTCAGCGGTTCCTTCACGGCCTCCAGCAGACCCTTCAGGATTCATGTTTTTCACAGCAGCTGCTACCGTCTAAGCAATGGCAGTTTGAATTGCGGGATCCAGTTGAACCCCCTCGTTGTTACTCGGATTTTGACCAGCTGCACGTCATTCGCCTTCATTGTTAGTGGTTGCCTCTACTGACGGTTCTCGGACAACACGTGGCCTACCACGACGTCCTGTACGCCCTTCTTTTCCAGCAGATTTCTTAGCTCCAGCCACTCGTATTCTATAAGGAAACACAAATGTCATCACCTAAGGAACCATTTATTACAAGGATAGTAAGGCTAACAGGTAATAACAGTGGCCAGCTGTGATTAGATGCTTAAGTTACTTTCCGTGTCCTATACACTTACTCTTATGAGTCTATTTGTGCTAATTCTACTTCTAACAGTTAGACAATCAAACAGTTCATATTATTACATACTCCTATCCCTAGCAATTAAGCTAGCATTCATACATTCTTTATTTAGAAATTACGCAAACATCCATTCCTCATTCCAGTTTACATGTGAATGTAGTCACATACTTTACCTTTACTTAGGTTGCTTGAGTGACACATGGCATTCTCGTACTGGCATCTTCTATCTTTTCTTACGTTAATCCTATTCTCTGTTCGAGTCTAAGCATGTAGGATGCTTAAATCTCTCAAACTTTGCTCTGATACCAACTTGTAAGGCCCCGTTACCGGTGCCTCACTTTTGACGTTGGATATACTCATAAACGCAGTTCTAAATATCAGAGTTAATAAAAACAATCACGGAATATTAAAAACATTCAAACCATCATTACATTACCATATTTCTTGTCTTAACGAGCATTCCAAATCTTTTTAACATAAAACTTTGTCTTTAAAATAACACAAAATTTCCTTGAGATGCCAGCTTCTTCAAGTCTATGCCATGTGCCTCCCATCAAGCGATCTTCCTCATTCTGCTCACTTGCGTGCATACTAAAAGTCAGCTACGCTGAGTGAGTTCTAGTTAATCATACAACATACAATCTGTTCTCAAACTTGCACACGAGCCCGAAGGGGTGTACGTTATTCATACCTTGCTTTACATACATAACTATCCATACTACTTAAAGAGCCTTCCGCCCTAAAAGCTCTCAGATATTATAAGGGTCTGGTCCCCAACATCACAGATATTATTAGGGTCTGGTCCCTACTATCACAGATATTATAAGGGTCTGGTCCCTATCCTCACATATATTATTAGGGTCTGGTCCCTATCCTCACAGAAATTATTAGTTTCTGGTCCCTATCCTCACAGATATTATTGGGATCTGGTCCTTTAATTCATGCTACTGAAACATACCTGTCGTTTACATATTTTTCTTGACAATACCTGTCCTCGATTACGTTCACCGTTAATTGTTATTCCTTTCCTTAGCTGTGCTCGACTAACTATATAACAATTACACGTATCAATTAACTATCACTACTCACATCGCATTTCTAGCTTTGTTATAACCCTCAACGAACGGGAGTCCGGGGGCAGCGCCCCTGGCAGCGGGGTCTAGGGGCGGCATCCCCTAGTGGGGTCCAAGGGGAGGAGCCCCTGGCTGGGGTCGAGCTGCCAGGTCAGCTTGGAAAAATTTTATTTCCATTAACCGTCTTATCACATTTTTCATTAGAATTTTGAATCATTAATTAATTTGCTATCTTAAAAGTTCAATGGCTTCTTAGCAATTAAATCATTCTTTTCTAAGTCTAGGGACCATTCTGTCATTCTTTCAAAGTCTAGTTCATTAATATACTCTTTAACGAATTGGAGATCATTCGTCCAAGGGGAGGTGGGGTGGGACCCACTTCTCCATTCTTGGCCATTCATTTGGATTCTCGAAATCCGGATAATGTTTTGGATAATCTGGTTCAGTTCGTTTTTTGTTTAAATGTTTAAGTCGGCTTAAAACGAGGCTAAAACGGTCTTTTTCGTCTTAAAAATGAAATTTATATAAAACCGATTTAAAAACTTTAAAAACTTAAACCATGACATTTATTAACTTAAAACATCATATTATTAATTATTGCGCATCGTTTTCGGCTTGATCGATCGTCTCTTTAACGATCGATCGTTACTCCTGTCTTCCATAACGAATTGGCGAATTCGTTACTTCATAACGAATTGGCCTTTATAGCGAACTGGACCTTATTCTCTTGGTCTGTTTAACGAATTGAACTTCTTAGCGAATTGACCCCTTATAGAGAACCAGTCCTCATAACGAATTAGACCTTATAACGAACTGGTCAACATACGAAATGGACTTAACGAACTACAGCTAGTTCGTTAGTCTTTTAGTACAAGAATCAAAGCTAGTTCGTTAGTCTATTCTTAACGAATTAGTACACGAATCAAAGCTAGTTCGTTAGACCTCCGCTAACGAATTAGTGTTCGGTCAGAGAATGTCAGAAATATTCTCAGACATTCCCTTTCTCGTACATGCCGCCTTTCCGGCGCCGCCGCCAGAAAACCGCGGGTTCGCCAGAAAAACGAGTTTTAACTCGTTTTCACCGTTTTTCGTCCCGTTCGATCCAGATCTGAGCTAGGGTGACCCCTAAACTCGTCATAGGTTCGGTTTATACCCGATTCCACCCGTATCTCGTGACTTAAACGGTTTAACGATGTCGACTCGTCATTACATAACCATAACTAACGGGTTTAAGCTCATACACCATAATACTATCGTTATCTTGTATCGGGATCGGTTTTCCTTGGAGATTTCGGCTAGAGAGAGAAACTAGAGAGAGAGAGCTTAAGTGTGTGTTTTGGTGGTGTATAGAATATGTGTGAAATGAATGATTAATGGGTGATTAATGGTTTATATATTTATGAATCATGAGCTTAAGCCCATGGTCATTTCCTCTTTCTTTCATGACCCAAGTCCATAACCCATATCCATTTTATCCAACACTAGCCTGACTCATAATAATCCATGTACTCATGTTATTAACAGAAACTAGAAAAAAGGGATGTTACATTTTTAGTGTTTTGGATGAAGAAAAGAAAATCCTAAAGACACCATTAGATGGTAAAAGTTTTACATTATTAACATTTATAATGTTAAATAATAGTAAATTTCTTAAATGTGTTGCTCATTGTTGGAACATTTACGGAGTTCAATGACTAATGTGGAACACTAAGACAAGCTAGCTTCTAGATATAATATTAGCTCTTGCAAAGAATGGTTTGAAAATATTGGTGACATTCTACTAATTTTTGTAGGTATGCATTGGGAACTCTTGATGGTGTTAGTAGAGCAAGAGAAGCATTTCAAAGTCCAAAATTAATTTTTATGCTTTGTTCAATGCAGCTTGGTGAAATAGGAAAAAAGATTGAGGAGAAGCTTGGAGAAACAAAATCTGCCAGTAATCGGGGCCTTAAGGTATTCTTATTCACTTTATTACTATTAGTCAAGTCAATGAAATTCCAAAAATGCATTTTCTTTGATTGAATAATTCATTGGGAAACTTAATGACTGTAGTCAAAGTCGAATCAATTCAAGGTCTTTAATCGTGAAGGCAGTTTTTAATTAAATCACTTACTCAAAATATGAACTTTAAATTTTTTGTTTCAACTATTTTCTATTAAGTGTGAAATCATTATTAGAATTTTATTTGTTCATAGAAATGAATGAGGAAAATATTAATTGTGTGTTTGATTATAACTCTTTAATCTTGATTAGTTATTTATATTTCATTTTATACATATTATTCAACTTAGCATGAACTCATTCATGATTGGAAATAATTTGTAGCATGAGATATCTAGCTGAATGTGTAATGAGTTATGTTTTATTTTCATATTTATTGTTTTATCGTCACCAATTTTATCAACAGAAAGTAACATATAATTTTAAAATCTGCAGCGGTTTGGGAGTCCAGGTTGTGTAACGATTCCGGCAGAATCAGGTATACCCTAACCGGTATATACTATTTATGTGTTATTTAGTAATGAATATATGAATTATAATGTGTTTATACGAGTATGTATGATTCACAGTACGGATTATACTCGATTATACAGTTAATCGTATTGGAAATACGATTAACCGATTAACGGTTATTGAAGCCCGAATGAATCGAGGATTTCATTATAGACGAGATATATGATATTTAGTGATGTTTACGAAGTATTAAAGCTTCGGGATAAGTGAATTAAAGCACAGAAAAAAATTTTCGATTTAATGGTACGTCGGTACGTTAAACGAAACCTTTAATACCAAACCAAGCAAGAGACGATCGATCAAGCCGAAAAAGATGCACAATTACTAATAATATGATGTTTTAAGATAATAAATGTCATGGTTTAAGTTTTTAAAGTTTTGAATCGGTTTTAAATAAATTTCTTTTTTTTTAAGCCGAAAACGACCGTTTTAGCCTCGTTTTAAGTTAGATTAAACATTTAACCGAAAAACGAACTGAACCAGATTATTTAAAACGTTATCCAGATTATAGGAATCCATATATGTGGCTAAGAATGGAGAAGTGGGTCCCACCCCACTTCCCCCTTAATGCCGATCGGACCAAGGGGATAAACCCCTTGGCTTTCATTCTTTTTTTATCAACCATTTCAAGAATTCTTCATCTCCTCTCCAACCTATGAACTAAAACCGAGATTTTAGCAAGAAGACCGAGGTAAAAAGTCGAGTTATTTACGTGTTCATCTTCGTTTCTTGAGTTTATTTGCAAGAAAATGAGGTTTCAAAGATGAAAACCGATTCTTGCATGATCAAGTGATGTATACGGGTTATACAAGGGATCTTGGTCCAAGAAAGGAGTTAAACGAACCAAAAACGAATTTTTACGGTTTAAACTTTAGTTTTGAAACAATAACCGAAACTATAGTGTAAGAGGCTTGATCGTGAGTGTAACTTGCTTGGTATTGTGGTATGTTGGTTGTAGGTTCTGTATTTAGTGGTAGATAAGGCGGAAAGACGAGTGTGTAGCTTGTAGTGGCGGAAAACAAAAGGTATATTCGGTTTATGTTCGGTTATGGATTTTTGGACAGATTGTGGATGGTTTAGAGTTAGGTCATGAAATTTTACAGAGGTGTTACATATATGAAAATTTGAGTTCTGTGAAAATTTGGTAATTTTTGGACAAAGGATGAATATTTGGTGAATTTAATGCTCGGTTTTGGCCAAAAATGGTGAAAAATAGTTAAATATCATGAAAAATTCTGGAAAATTCCAAATAAGCTTTTCATAACATGTAAAAGTCACACACAAAATTTTAGGTCAGTTGGAGAAGTCTAAGTAGGCTTTTCGGTTAAACGAATTCTAGGGTTTTCTAGCTCGGTTTTAGTGAAAATGGCATGTAAAAGAAGATTTTCGTTCTGTAAAATTTACAGGGGATTATGTGTATGTCAGGGGACATCCAGGAAAAATTTGGCATTTTTCTAAGGTCGTTTGGTATTTATGACATATTTAGTGTTTAAATGGTGTTTAAAAATAGATAAATAAATTTTAAATATAAAAATTAATTCTGGAAATATTTTTATAAAATTCCCCACTGTCAAAAAGTGATTTGTGCAAAATTTCAAGATCCGAGGTTAAACGGATAATTATTTGTGCAAAAACAAACTTTTAAGGTTTAAAACGCGTAAACCGGTAAAGTTCGCCTAAACGAGCTGACCGGTGTATAAAAACCCTAAAAATGAACTATTTTCATATAACTGAGTTAAACAAGTAAAAATAAATCATCCGAAAATAATTCGGATGATTTGGATAATTTTAATCGATTTAACAGTTTCCGGTGCACTAAAGAAGGAAACTGTAAAACCCCGTAACCGCAGCGGAAACGTAAACGGGATGCAACAGACGCCTCTGATATCAACCACATTGTTTATAAAGAAAACTGAATACATTAATATACTTCAAATTACATTATCTCGTATTTCATTACCGTCTAGGTGATACACACATCATGCCATACGATACATAATTCTATTTATTATAATGTATCCTAACGTCCCGCACGCAAATCTTACACACATCAAGCACTTAGCACGTATGCAATCACTTCATCTTAATCGTACCTGAAAAGCATGTGAGAAAACGGGTCAACTACTAATAGTTGGTGAGTTTCACAATTCGAGTAAACCATGATAAATCATTATCAAAATAAAATATTATCGATGTAATTATGCTGAGCCCACAAGTGAAACCTCTGACTATCACACACAACCCCGAGGCATACTCCGCCCACGAACCTGCCCCAAACCGCTATGTCTAACATTACATAGCAAAATATATATAACACCCAAAATAGACATGTGCAACTGGCTGGGAAACATCAGCAAATCCATGCCGGACCAGTTGGGTTTGTCAGACCAATAGTACTATCCACACTCTACCGGCTTTCAGTTAATCACTCGTGTTCCGGGGCCTTAGAATGTTAGCAACTCAGACAATTACCATCTTAGTACATTTTCGTACGATTCCCGTACAATAAAATATATATAAAAACACGCAAATCCATGCGTTCAGTATGTACTTAAACATTTCAGTAGTAACATGCTTCCGCCCCGGGAAAATATATAAAAACAATTCAGAAAAAGGGGCTCGTGAAACTCACCTTAGCACATGCAAGCAGGTAACAACAATCATTATCAGTTAACACGTCCAATCTGTAATATGATCCCTACGATCGTTACTATACACTCATTATTAATATAACTTTAACCGTATCAACCGGTACATCTGGGGACACTGTTAACCCAGTACTGTACCCATTCCGGGGGCAATGTTAATCCGGAAACACTTCTCCGGACTCAGATTGTGATATCGTTTAGAGTTCAATGGTCATAATTATTATTAGTCGTTTTTCCCGTTTTGCGTACATAGCACGGTTATCCGTTTTTACGTTCCAAAAATGAGTTTGGTCACACACGACCCGAAAATAGTTGTTGACTGATAATTTAGTTAAAGTTGTGAAATTAGAGCTCGGTTTAGATGCTGCGATTGGCCGCGTGACCCGTTTCCGTCTTTGGCGTACCAGAAACTGTTAAATCGGTTAAAAATACCCAAATCATCCGAATTATTTTCGGATGATTCATTTTTACTTGTTTAACTCTATTATATGAAAATAGTTCATTTTTAGGGTTTTTATACACCAGTCAGTTCGTTTAGACGAACTTTACCGGTTTATGCGTTTTAGACTTTAAAAGTTTGTTTTTATCTTCTTTTTAGCACAAATTATTATCCGTTTAGTCTCGGATATTGAAATTTTTCATAAATCACTTTTTGACAGTGGGGAATTTAATAAAAATATTTCCAGAATTAATTTTTATATTTAAAATTTATTTATCTATTTTTAAACACCATTTAAACACTAAATATGTCGTAAATACCAAACGATCTTCGAAAAATCCCAAATTTTTCCTGGATGTCCCCTGCCATCCACATAGTCCCCTGTAATTTTTCCAGAACCCAAATCTCTTTTTACATGCCATTTTCACTAAAACCGAGCCAGAAAACCCTAGAACTCGTTTAAACCGAAAAGCCTACTTAGACTTCTCCAACTGACCTAAAATTTTGTATGTGACTTATAAATGTTATAAAAAGCTTATCTGCAATTTTCCAGAATTTTTCATGATATTTAGCTATTTTTCACCATTTTTGGCCAAAACCGAGCATTAAATTCACCAAATATTCATCCTTTGTCCAAAAATTACCAAACATTCACAGAACTCATATTTTCATGTATTTAACACCTCTGTAAAATTTCATGACCTAACTCTAAACCATCAACAATCTGCCCGAAAACTCCAAAACCGAACATAAACCGAATATACCTTTCGTTTTCCGCCACTACAAGCTACAAACTCGTCTTTCCGCCTTATCTGCCACAAAATACGGAACCTACAACCAACATACCACAATACCAAGCAAGTTACACTCACGATCAAGCCTCTTACACTATAGTTTCGGTTATTGCTTCAAAACTAAAGTTTAAACCGTAAAAATTCGTTTTTGGTTCGTTTAACTCTTTTCTTGGACCAAGATCCCTTGTATAATCCGTATACATCACTTGATCATGCAAGAATCGGTTTTCATCTTTGAAACCTCATTTTCTTGCAAATAAACTCAAGAAACGAAGATAGAAATGTAAATAACTCGACTTTTTACCTCGGTTTTCTTGCTAAAATCTCGGGTTTTAGTTCATACTTTGGAGAGAATTGATGGATCTTGAAGGTGTTTGTGAGAAAAAAGAAATAATGGAATGGGGTTAACCCTCTTATTCCGATCGGATTCATGGGGGAGGTGGGGTGGGACCCACTTCTCCATTCTTGGCCATTCATTTGGATTCTCGAAATCCGGATAATGTTTTGGATAATCTGGTTCAGTTCGTTTTTTGTTTAAATGTTTAAGTCGGCTTAAAACGAGGCTAAAACGGTCTTTTTCGTCTTAAAAATGAAATTTATATAAAACCGATTTAAAAACTTTAAAAACTTAAACCATGACATTTATTAACTTAAAACATCATATTATTAATTATTGCGCATCGTTTTCGGCTTGATCGATCGTCTCTTTAACGATCGATCGTTACTCCTGTCTTCCATAACGAATTGGCGAATTCGTTACTTCATAACGAATTGGCCTTTATAGCGAACTGGACCTTATTCTCTTGGTCTGTTTAACGAATTGAACTTCTTAGCGAATTGACCCCTTATAGAGAACCAGTCCTCATAACGAATTAGACCTTATAACGAACTGGTCAACATACGAAATGGACTTAACGAACTACAGCTAGTTCGTTAGTCTTTTAGTACAAGAATCAAAGCTAGTTCGTTAGTCTATTCTTAACGAATTAGTACACGAATCAAAGCTAGTTCGTTAGACCTCCGCTAACGAATTAGTGTTCGGTCAGAGAATGTCAGAAATATTCTCAGACATTCCCTTTCTCGTACATGCCGCCTTTCCGGCGCCGCCGCCAGAAAACCGCGGGTTCGCCAGAAAAACGAGTTTTAACTCGTTTTCACCGTTTTTCGTCCCGTTCGATCCAGATCTGAGCTAGGGTGACCCCTAAACTCGTCATAGGTTCGGTTTATACCCGATTCCACCCGTATCTCGTGACTTAAACGGTTTAACGATGTCGACTCGTCATTACATAACCATAACTAACGGGTTTAAGCTCATACACCATAATACTATCGTTCCTTGTATCGGGATCGGTTTTCCTTGGAGATTTCGGCTAGAGAGAGAAACTAGAGAGAGAGAGCTTAAGTGTGTGTTTAGGTGGTGTATAGAATATGTGTGAAATGAATGATTAATGGGTGATTAATGGTTTATATATTTATGAATCATGAGCTTAAGCCCATGGTCATTTCCTCTTTCTTTCATGACCCAAGTCCATAACCCATATCCATTTTATCCAACACTAGCCTGACTCATAATAATCCATGTACTCATGTTATTAACAGAAACTAGAAAAAAGGGATGTTACATTTTTAGTGTTTTGGATGAAGAAAAGAAAATCCTAAAGACACCATTAGATGGTAAAAGTTTTACATTATTAACATTTATAATGTTAAATAATAGTAAATTTCTTAAATGTGTTGCTCATTGTTGGAACATTTACGGAGTTCAATGACTAATGTGGAACACTAAGACAAGCTAGCTTCTAGATATAATATTAGCTCTTGCAAAGAATGGTTTGAAAATATTGGTGACATTCTACTAATTTTTGTAGGTATGCATTGGGAACTCTTGATGGTGTTAGTAGAGCAAGAGAAGCATTTCAAAGTCCAAAATTAATTTTTATGCTTTGTTCAATGCAGCTTGGTGAAATAGGAAAAAAGATTGAGGAGAAGCTTGGAGAAACAAAATCTGCCAGTAATCGGGGCCTTAAGGTATTCTTATTCACTTTATTACTATTAGTCAAGTCAATGAAATTCCAAAAATGCATTTTCTTTGATTGAATAATTCATTGGGAAACTTAATGACTGTAGTCAAAGTCGAATCAATTCAAGGTCTTTAATCGTGAAGGCAGTTTTTAATTAAATCACTTACTCAAAATATGAACTTTAAATTTTTTGTTTCAACTATTTTCTATTAAGTGTGAAATCATTATTAGAATTTTATTTGTTCATAGAAATGAATGAGGAAAATATTAATTGTGTGTTTGATTATAACTCTTTAATCTTGATTAGTTATTTATATTTCATTTTATACATATTATTCAACTTAGCATGAACTCATTCATGATTGGAAATAATTTGTAGCATGAGATATCTAGCTGAATGTGTAATGAGTTATGTTTTATTTTCATATTTATTGTTTTATCGTCACCAATTTTATCAACAGAAAGTAACATATAATTTTAAAATCTGCAGCGGTTTGGGAGTCCAGGTTGTGTAACGATTCCGGCAGAATCAGGTATACCCTAACCGGTATATACTATTTATGTGTTATTTAGTAATGAATATATGAATTATAATGTGTTTATACGAGTATGTATGATTCACAGTACGGATTATACTCGATTATACAGTTAATCGTATTGGAAATATGATTAACCGATTAACGGTTATTGAAGCCCGAATGAATCGAGGATTTCATTATAGACGAGATATATGATATTTAGTGATGTTTACGAAGTATTAAAGCTTCGGGATAAGTGAATTAAAGCACAGAAAATTTTTTTCGATTTAATGGTACGTCGGTACGTTAAACGAAACCTTTAATACCAAACCAAGCAAGAGACGATCGATCAAGCCGAAAAAGATGCACAATTACTAATAATATGATGTTTTAAGATAATAAATGTCATGGTTTAAGTTTTTAAAGTTTTGAATCGGTTTTAAATAAATTTCTTTTTTTTAAGCCGAAAACGACCGTTTTAGCCTCGTTTTAAGTTAGATTAAACATTTAACCGAAAAACGAACTGAACCAGATTATTTAAAACGTTATCCAGATTATAGGAATCCATATATGTGGCTAAGAATGGAGAAGTGGGTCCCACCCCACTTCCCCCTT
Organism: Bidens hawaiensis; assembly: GCF_021521415.1. Lineage (NCBI taxonomy): Eukaryota > Viridiplantae > Streptophyta > Magnoliopsida > Asterales > Asteraceae > Bidens > Bidens hawaiensis. The sequence continues at coordinate 199,087 of NW_027495076.1, read as the reverse complement.
AATGCCGATCGGACCAAGGGGATAAACCTCTTGGCTTTCATTCTTTTTTTATCAACCATTTCAAGAATTCTTCATCTCCTCTCCAACCTATGAACTAAAACCGAGATTTTAGCAAGAAGACCGAGGTAAAAAGTCGAGTTATTTACGTGTTCATCTTCGTTTCTTGAGTTTATTTGCAAGAAAATGAGGTTTCAAAGATGAAAACCGATTCTTGCATGATCAAGTGATGTATACGGGTTATACAAGGGATCTTGGTCCAAGAAAGGAGTTAAACGAACCAAAAACGAATTTTTACGGTTTAAACTTTAGTTTTGAAACAATAACCGAAACTATAGTGTAAGAGGCTTGATCGTGAGTGTAACTTGCTTGGTATTGTGGTATGTTGGTTGTAGGTTCTGTATTTAGTGGTAGATAAGGCGGAAAGACGAGTGTGTAGCTTGTAGTGGCGGAAAACAAAAGGTATATTCGGTTTATGTTCGGTTATGGATTTTTGGACAGATTGTGGATGGTTTAGAGTTAGGTCATGAAATTTTACAGAGGTGTTACATATATGAAAATTTGAGTTCTGTGAAAATTTGGTAATTTTTGGACAAAGGATGAATATTTGGAGAATTTAATGCTCGGTTTTGGCCAAAAATGGTGAAAAATAGTTAAATATCATGAAAAATTCTGGAAAATTCCAAATAAGCTTTTCATAACATGTAAAAGTCACACACAAAATTTTAGGTCAGTTGGAGAAGTCTAAGTAGGCTTTTCGGTTAAACGAATTCTAGGGTTTTCTAGCTCGGTTTTAGTGAAAATGGCATGTAAAAGAAGATTTTGGTTCTGTAAAATTTACAGGGGATTATGTGTATGTCAGGGGACATCCAGGAAAAATTTGGCATTTTTCTAAGGTCGTTTGGTATTTATGACATATTTAGTGTTTAAATGGTGTTTAAAAATAGATAAATAAATTTTAAATATAAAAATTAATTCTGGAAATATTTTTATAAAATTCCCCACTGTCAAAAAGTGATTTGTGCAAAATTTCAAGATCCGAGGTTAAACGGATAATTATTTGTGCAAAAACAAACTTTTAAGGTTTAAAACGCGTAAACCGGTAAAGTTCGCCTAAACGAGCTGACCGGTGTATAAAAACCCTAAAAATGAACTATTTTCATATAACTGAGTTAAACAAGTAAAAATAAATCATCCGAAAATAATTCGGATGATTTGGGTAATTTTAATCGATTTAACAGTTTCCGGTGCACTATAGAAGGAAACTGTAAAACCCCGTAACCGCAGCGGAAACGTAAACGGGATGCAACAGACGCCTCTGATATCAACCACATTGTTTATAAAGAAAACTGAATACATTAATATACTTCAAATTACATTATCTCGTATTTCATTACCGTCTAGGTGATACACACATCATGCCATACGATACGTAATTCTATTTATTATAATGTATCCTAACGTCCCGCACGCAAATCTTACACACATCAAGCACTTAGCACGTATGCAATCACTTCATCTTAATCGTACCTGAAAAGCATGTGAGAAAACGGGTCAACTACTAATAGTTGGTGAGTTTCACAATTCGAGTAAACCATGATAAATCATTATCAAAATAAAATATTATCGATGTAATTATGCTGAGCCCACAAGTGAAACCTCTGACTATCACACACAACCCCGAGGCATACTCCGCCCACGAACCTGCCCCAAACCGCTATGTCTAACATTACATAGCAAAATATATATAACACCCAAAATAGACATGTGCAACTGGCTGGGAAACATCAGCAAATCCATGCCGGACCAGTTGGGTTTGTCAGACCAATAGTACTATCCACACTCTACCGGCTTTCAGTTAATCACTCGTGTTCCGGGGCCTTAGAATGTTAGCAACTCAGACAATTACCATCTTAGTACATTTCCGTACGATTCCCGTACAATAAAATATATATAAAAACACGCAAATCCATGCGTTCAGTATGTACTTAAACATTTCAGTAGTAACATGCTTCCGCCCCGGGAAAATATATAAAAACAATTCAGAAAAAGGGGCTCGTGAAACTCACCTTAGCACATGCAAGCAGGTAACAACAATCATTATCAGTTAACACGTCCAATCTGTAATATGATCCCTACGATCGTTACTATACACTCATTATTAATATAACTTTAACCGTATCAACCGGTACATCTGGGGACACTGTTAACCCAGTACTGTACCCATTCCGGGGGCAATGTTAATCCGGAAACACTTCTCCGGACTCAGATTGTGATATCGTTTAGAGTTCAATGGTCATAATTATTATTAGTCGTTTTTCCCGTTTTGCGTGCATAGCACGGTTATCCGTTTTTACGTTCCAAAAATGAGTTTGGTCACACACGACCCGAAAATAGTTGTTGACTGATAATTTAGTTAAAGTTGTGAAATTAGAGCTCGGTTTAGATGCTGCGATTGGCCGCGTGACCCGTTTCCGTCTTTGGCGTACCAGAAACTGTTAAATCGGTTAAAAATACCCAAATCATCCGAATTATTTTCGGATGATTCATTTTTACTTGTTTAACTCTATTATATGAAAATAGTTCATTTTTAGGGTTTTTATACACCAGTCAGTTCGTTTAGACGAACTTTACCGGTTTATGCGTTTTAGACTTTAAAAGTTTGTTTTTATCTTCTTTTTAGCACAAATTATTATCCGTTTAGTCTCGGATCTTGAAATTTTTCAAAAATCACTTTTTGACAGTGGGGAATTTAATAAAAATATTTCCAGAATTAATTTTTATATTTAAAATTTATTTATCTATTTTTAAACACCATTTAAACACTAAATATGTCGTAAATACCAAACGATCTTCGAAAAATCCCAAATTTTTCCTGGATGTCCCCTGCCATCCACATAGTCCCCTGTAATTTTTCCAGAACCCAAATCTCTTTTTACATGCCATTTTCACTAAAACCGAGCCAGAAAACCCTAGAACTCGTTTAACCGAAAAGCCTACTTAGACTTCTCCAACTGACCTAAAATTTTGTATGTGACTTATAAATGTTATAAAAAGCTTATCTGCAATTTTCCAGAATTTTTCATGATATTTAGCTATTTTTCACCATTTTTGGCCAAAACCGAGCATTAAATTCACCAAATATTCATCCTTTGTCCAAAAATTACCAAACATTCACAGAACTCATATTTTCATGTATTTAACACCTCTGTAAAATTTCATGACCTAACTCTAAACCATCAACAATCTGCCCGAAAACTCCAAAACCGAACATAAACCGAATATACCTTTCGTTTTCCGCCACTACAAGCTACAAACTCGTCTTTCCGCCTTATCTGCCACAAAATACGGAACCTACAACCAACATACCACAATACCAAGCAAGTTACACTCACGATCAAGCCTCTTACACTATAGTTTCGGTTATTGCTTCAAAACTAAAGTTTAAACCGTAAAAATTCGTTTTTGGTTCGTTTAACTCTTTTCTTGGACCAAGATCCCTTGTATAATCCGTATACATCACTTGATCATGCAAGAATCGGTTTTCATCTTTGAAACCTCATTTTCTTGCAAATAAACTCAAGAAACGAAGCTAGAAATGTAAATAACTCGACTTTTTACCTCGGTTTTCTTGCTAAAATCTCGGGTTTTAGTTCATACTTTGGAGAGAATTGATGGATCTTGAAGGTGTTTGTGAGAAAAAAGAAATAATGGAATGGGGTTAACCCTCTTATTCCGATCGGATTCATGGGGGAGGTGGGGTGGGACCCACTTCTCCATTCTTGGCCATTCATTTGGATTCTCGAAATCCGGATAATGTTTTGGATAATCTGGTTCAGTTCGTTTTTTGTTTAAATGTTTAAGTCGGCTTAAAACGAGGCTAAAACGGTCTTTTTCGTCTTAAAAATGAAATTTATATAAAACCGATTTAAAAACTTTAAAAACTTAAACCATGACATTTATTAACTTAAAACATCATATTATTAATTATTGCGCATCGTTTTCGGCTTGATCGATCGTCTCTTGCTCGGTTTGGTATTAAAGGTTTCGTTTAATGTACCGACGTACCATTAAATCGAAATTCTTTTTTTGTGCTTTAATTCACTTATCTCGAAGCATTAATGCTTCGTAAAATCACTAAATATTATAGATATCGTCTATAATTGAACCCTCGATTCGTTCGGGTTTCAATAACTATCGATCGATTAATCGCATATTCAATACGATGAATTATATATTCACGTACAATCAATACTGTGAACCGTGTATTCTCGTATAATTACTATGGTAATTCATGTACCCGACATTAAATATGACGTAACTATTGTCTACCGGTTAGGGTATACCGGGTTTCGTCGGAATCGTTACATTCTCCCCCCGTTAAGAAATTTCGTCCTCGAAATTTTACACGCCCACTATCCCCTTCCGAGGGAAAGGTGGGGGTTTTTCCTTCAGAATTCACCCTCGCGTTACCAGGTATAATCTGGTCCTCGCTGTGAATTCCACTTAATCTTAATCAATAAAGCTTGGTATGTCCAAACTGTTTAGTTTTCCCGTCTACTACCTCTACGGAATTATTTATGATATCAAGTATGACTTCTATGAGTACCTCCGTTACTGGTACTTTCGTTGCCTCGTCACTTAGGTACTTTTCAATCCGTATACATGGCAAAACATCATGTATAGTACTTAGTCCCTGGAGTACTTTAATCGATAAACTAAATGACCAATCATGGAGATAGTCTCACGAGGTCCAATATATTAAGGAGCTATTTTTGGTTTTGCCGAACCTCATATCACCTCTCTAAGGTGATGCCTTAAAAATGCCTTGTCACCTCTTTCCCATGACAATGGTTTCCTTTGAATGTTGGCATAAATCCTTTGCCAATCTCGCGCTGCTTTCAACTTATCTTAAATATTATAAATCCAATTGGTTGTTTCTCGAATCAATTCAAATCTTATGGTTCGATTGACGCCCATTTTCACTTTAACAAATTGGTGATAGCTACTTCACCCATAGAAAGCTTCAAGCTCTCGATGCTTCCTTCCCCGCCTTCCAATAATAGAAGTAGGATGACTATTTTGATCCGAGATAATTGAAAATGGTACTCCACGACGAGATACCATTTCACCATCATGCATTTGGGCGAGAATTCGTTGTGGTAATCGTCATGGATTGGGATGAAATGCGAGGATTGGTTAATCGATCCGCGATTACCCAATTTACACCATGCCTTTGATATATCTTGGGAATTTGCGTCCCGAAATCCATTGTAATTTATTCCCACTATCATTGGCGAATTTTCTGTCGTTGTGGCGTTCCCTAGGGTTTTCGGTATGCAGCCTTATCTCTTGCATAACTTACATATTCACCAACATACGTAACTATATCTTTCTCCAAACTCGGCCACCAATAGGACTCCTTCACATCCTTGTACATCTTATCCGATCCCGGATGTATGGAATATTTCGATCTATGCGCTTCGTACATGATTAATTCGCGAAGGTCATGGAGGGTCGGGATCCAAACCCGATTTTTGAAGCAGAAAATTTCGTCCACGCGCTGTTCGAAATTCTTCTCATTGCCGTAAAGTCCCTCCTTTTACAATTGTTTCTCTTTCAACGCCTCACGTTGAGCGACTCGAATCAGGTCCGAAAGGTTCGACTTGACTATCATCCCCAGCGCCCGCACTCGCAATGGCTTAACCCGATCTTTCCTACTCAAGGCATCGGTTACGACGTTTGCCTTGCCGGGGTGATAACGGATGTCACAGTCATAATCGCTTACAACTCGACTCATCTTTGTTCAATATGAGACTGCGGTCTCTTATCATCTATAAAATTTGTACATTTGCGTCCTACAAAGGATTATAAGTTGGGTAATGTTAAAAATTCTTCAATAGCCCGCTGATAGTCTTCGGCTAGTCCTAAGAATTGGCGCATTTCCTTTGGCGCCTTGGGTGACTGCCAATTTTTATGGTTTCTATCTTATTTTGATCTATGTGAAGTCCTTGTTGTTTTACAACATGACCAAGGGATTATGCTTTCTGTATTCAAAATCACATTTCGAAAACTTCGCGTACAACTCCTCTTGCTTTAACACTTCCATAATTTTCCTTAACCGTCGTTCGTGCTCTTCTTTACGTTGCGAATATATCAAAATATCATCAATGAATGTTATGAAAAATTTGTCTAAATAAAGTTTACAGACTCGGTTCATGAGTTCCATGAACACTGCCTGCGCATTTGTTAGCCCGAACGGCATGAATAAGAATTCATAATGGCCGTAACGAGTCCGAAACGCTGTTGTTGCAACATCCTCCTCTTGGATTTTTCATTTGGTAATGACTATATCTAAGATCGATTTTCTAAAAATAAATTGCCCCTTGCAGTTGGTTAAACAGATCGTTTACTTCGAAGAAGTGAATACCTATTCTTGATCGTCACTTTATTCAATTCTCCCTAATCAATACATATCCTAACACTTCCGTCCTTCATTTCCCAAATAACACTGGTGCACCCCATGGTGACTAACTAGGTCGTATAAAACCTTACCCAAAAATTCTTGCATTTCAGTTGGTGCAAGTCGGTAAGGTATTTTAGCAACAGGGCCAGCTTGAGGCATTAAATCGATTCTGAATTCGACCTGTCGGGTTGGCGGTAATCCAGTAAGTTCTTCTGGGAAAACTTGTGGAAATTCGCGTACCATCGAGATATCTTCTATATGTTTTCTTTTAAATACTTTGGCAATCGCGTTTGTTAAATACACGACGTCTTTTTGTCGTAAATATTATAACATCTCAAGATGAGATTAGAGTGGTAACATAATACCGTACACTTTTCTCTGTATCTAATCGCTTTATCGTCCGAAGGAGAGCTTCTAATCATCTTCTTTTCATATTTGATTTCAGCTTCATGTTGAGTTAGCCAATCCATGTTAACTATTACGTCAAAACTTCCTAACTTTACTGGTCGTAGGTCAATAAGGAAAGGTTAATCATTCAGAATAATAGGACAATTCCGAACAATTTAGTTAACCATTAGGGGTTTACCGTTAGCGATTCTACAGTATAGGGTTCTATAGTTTCACTAATCGGTATCTTTCCAAATGATAGGAGGTTAACAGGAACTAACTTCTATCGACGACCGTAAAAATATCACTGAAGCCTATTGATTTAAAACTACAACATACTTAACACCACCTTTGGATCATGACGTGCTTTATTCGAATTACCCACAAAAGCACGGCTCCTTGCTTGATCAGATGTTGATGCTTGCCAAGAGGTTCGTCTTCCAACGACACCTTGGTTCAACTTTGGGCAATTTCTCTTGAAGCGTTCTGTACTGCCACATTCATAGCAAGTACAACTGTTTGGTATAATTTGGTTTCTTTGGATGGATTGTTATTGAAGTTGTTGGGTTCGGAGTGGTTGTACACGAATGGGTTGGGGTTGCCGGTTCACATGGCTTCAATTGGTTCTACAATTGGGGCATTACGTCCATCTTTACCACACCTGTGGCCTACTATCACTCGACATTCTTCTTCCTGCCGATAACCATATTTTCCACATTTAGGGGAGGACCCTTCATGCGGTTCATGTTTTCACACCAGAACTAGTCTTAGTATAATTCTGGGTTGTAGGACATACCTACTTATTCGAAAACCTATCTTGCACTATACCTTTATCATTTCTCTTCTTTAACATTCGACGTCTCATCTAACGTCCTTCCAGTCCGCTTCCCATAGAGTCAAATATATCAATGCTGGCTTATGACACAACCCTTCCAAAGGTTGTATATTTTACAGGATTGACTATACTCCTTATCGATGGAGTTAGTCCCCAATATAACGCTCACTTTGCTTAGTTTCAGGAGTAATTAGCCATGTTACCAGACATGACAATTCCTTCAAACGATTAGCGTGTTCTAAGTGATCTGGACATAACATTTCTATCTTCCATAGCTCAGTTTCCAATCTCTGAACTTAATTACTTGAATAAAAGTGCTCTAGCACAAGAATTTTAAATTCTAACCATATCGTCTGAGTAATAATTTTCTAACTATAATTTTGTACCATCGTGTTCCATCACGATACAACATAATCTACCAACATATCTGTAGCATATTTCACTACACAATGTTCTAGACTCTTACCAATATCCTTAACCACTTCGATCTTTTCTATCCACTCGCTAATCTATTCCTCCCTTTACCATCAGAAAACATTAATTATTTCCTTAACACAACCAACAAACATATCCTTCATACCGGATCTAATTCATTACGACTACTATTCATGTTTAGTTTATAACTAATACTTGTAGTCATAATAGTATTCGATGGGACATTATCACTCTTAGTAATACCACTAAGAATGGAAATATTCATATTCATGTGATTGCTCGATCTATGATTCTGCGATCACATTTGCATCAACACTAGCAGTGATCTGTGATACGACATTCGGTATCATCATCTACTATCTTTGAGCAATCAACTGAATCATATCAATCTCCATCATTGGAGTTACTCTTTTTATGTCATTCTGCCGTACCCATCCCGTACGCAGTAATCAATACTAATCTCACCGTATAACTCGTTACCAGCTCAATCACAACAGCAGGTACACATACACACCAAATATTATCATACATATTACACATACCAGTATCTAGTATATATGTCTCACAAATATAATAATATATGGACTTAACCTGACGTCGGTTAACGTTTAAATATATTTCATAACCCTTGTCACCAACTGACATATAGATCTTTCTCAACACAGATTAATGTTTACTATGCTTGATTTCAATATCCTTCTGCATGTCAGCATAACCGATACATGCTCACCGTGAGCACCAAACGATTACGTACCACGGAGTTATAATATCCGTGTCTATTTGTATATCTGGCATACACAGTATACCACCTACGAACGAACAGCCAACTATGCTATAATGATTCCAACACCTCCTTGTGTATGGGTAATCATTCTATTCGAGTATACATGGGTATAGGCATCTAACGGATGTAAGGATTACATAGGGGGGTTGCAAGGTTCAAGGTAATCGCGCACATGGGTTACCTTCAAATATTATCAATTACTATTATGGGAAATTCTATCACTTGCTCAGTCAATGTCCTCAGGCGTTCTAGGTTCGCTAAAATCGGTGATTCTCGATCTGGAGGTGGTATGACTCATATGTTTGAGAGTGAGAGATACACATATATATTTATATATATTATTTTTTATCTGCTCATTTATTATCAAATTTATTGTTATTATTATTATTTTATTTTATTTTATTTATTTATTTATTTATTTACCTTAATGGAATAGGAATGGGTTCAGGTACAGATCCGTCCGTACGTGTGGGTCGGCGGTTCGGGTGAACATAGGGGGCTATTAGGATATACGGTACCGGTGTTGGTAGGGTAAGGGATTTATCAATTTTGGTTGGGAGTGACGGTTACTAAATATTTCTGGTTAAATGTCAAACGGGAGATCTAACCTTGGACTATCATAACTATGGACCGATAAGTCCGACTTATCACCAACCGATGCTCTAGAAATTTCAGCATCCTCGGTACTTTTTATTATTTCATCCCCCGGTTCCTTATCCGGGTCCTATTTCTCAATACATGTAACCACAAGGTATATATACATATATATACACACATTAGCACGTATAAATAATATTATATACTTTAGACATATGTTACCATTTTTACCTATTAATGTACCCCGTGACTTCCCCTGAATTCCCTCGTGCGGACAAGTCTGTTATTATGTTCCGGACCATAATAACTCACTTGTCCATCCAAGTTCATCCAGATCTCGTCACTATATATTATTAGTTGATATTCAGATCCTATAATACTTGAGCTACTGGTTATATTTTAGGTATCTTTTAAAGACATCCTAATTCTTTATAACTAATGGCTCTGATACCAACTTCTGTAACACTCCGTAACCGCAGCGGAAACGTAAACGGGATGCAACAGACTCCTCTGATATCAACCACATTTTTTATAAAGAAAACTGAATACATTAATATACTTCAAATTACATTATCTCGTATTTCATTACCGTCTAGGTGATACACACATCATGCCATACGATACATAATTCTATTTATTATAATGTATCCTAACGTCCCGCACGCAAATCTTACACACATCAAGCACTTAGCACGTAAGCAATCACTTCATCTTAATCGTACCTGAAAAGCATGTGAGAAAACGGGTCAACTACGAATAGTTGGTGAGTTTCACAATTCGAGTAAACCATGATAAATCATTATCAAAATATAATATTATCGATGTAATTATGCTGAGCCCATAAGTGAAACCTCTGACTATCACACACAACCCCGTGGCATACTCCTCCCACGAACCTGCCCCAAACCGCTATGTTTAACATTACATAGCAAAATATATATAACACCCAAAATAGACATGTGCAACTGGCGGGGAAACATCAGCAAATCCATGCCGGACCAGTTGGGTTTGTCAGACCAATAGTACTATCCACACTCTACCGGCTTTCAGTTAATCACTCGTGTTCCGAGGCCTTAGAATGTTAGCAACTCAGACAATTACCATCTTAGTACATTTCCGTACGATTCCCGTACAATAAAATATATATAAAAACACGCAAATCCATGCGTTCAGTATGTACTTAAACATTTCAGTAGTAACATACTTCCGCCCCGGGAAAATATTTAAAAACAATTCAGAAAAAGGGGCTCGTGAAACTCACCTTAGCACATGCAAGCAGGTAACAACAATCATTATCAATTAACACGTCCAATCTGTAATATGATCCCTACGATCGTTACTATACACTCATTATTAATATAACTTTAACCGTATCAACCGGTACATCTGGGGACACTGTTAACCCAGTACTGTACCCATTCCGGGGGCAATGTTAATCCGGAAACACTTCTCCGGACTCAGATTGTGATATCGTTTAGAGTTCAATGGTCAAAATTATTATTAGTCGTTTTTCCCGTTTTGCGTGCCTAGCACGGTTATCCGTTTTTACGTTCCAAAAACGAGTTTGGTCACACACGACCCGAAAATAGTTGTTGACTGATAATTTAGTTAAAGTTGTGAAATTAGAGCTCGGTTTAGATGCCCCGATTGGCCGCGGGACCCGTTTCCATCTTTGGCGTACCGGAAACTGTTAACTCGGTTAAAAATACCCAAATCATCCGAATTATTTTCGGATGATTCATTTTTACTTGTTTAACTCTATTATATGAAAATAGTTCATTTTTAGGGTTTTTATACACCAGTCAGTTCGTTTAGACGAACTTTACCGGTTTATGCGTTTTAGACTTTAAAAGTTTGTTTTTATCTTCTTTTTAGCACAAATTATTATCCGTTTAGTCTCGGATCTTGAAATTTTGCACAAATCACTTTTTGACAGTGGGGAATTTTATAAAAATATTTCCAAAATTAATTTTTATGTTTAAAATTTATTTATCTATTTTTAAACACCATTTAAACACTAAATATGTCGTAAATACCAAACGATCTTAGAAAAATCCCAAATTTTTCCTGGATGTCCCCTGCCATCCACATAGTCCCCTGTAATTTTCCAGATCCAAAATCTCTTTTTACATGCCATTTTCACTAAAACCGAGCTAGAAAACCCTAAAACTCGTTTAACCGAAAATCCTACTTAGACTTCTCCAACTGACCTAAAATTTTGTATGTGACTTATACATGTTATAAAAAGCTTATCTAAAATTTTACAGAATTTTTCATGATAGTTAACTATTTTTCACCATTTTTGGCCAAAACCGAGCATTAAATTCACCAAATATTCATCCTTTGTCCAAAAATTACCAAAAATTAACAGAACTCATATTTTCATGTATTTAACACCTCTGTAAAATTTCATTACCTAACTCTAAACCATCAACAATCTGTCCGAAAACTCCAAAACCGAACATAAACCGAATATACCTTTCGTTTTCCGCCACTACAAGCTACAAACTCGTCTTTCCGCCTTATCTACCACTAAATAAAGAACCTAAAATCAACATACCACAATACCAAGCAAGTTACACTCACGATCAAGCTTCTTACACTATAGTTTCGGTTATTGCTTCAAAACTAAAGTTTAAACCGTAAAAATTCGTTTTTGGTTCGTTTAACTCCTTTCTTGGACCAAGATCCCTTGTATAATCCGTATACATTACTTGATCATGCAAGAATCGGTTTTCATCTTTGAAACCTCATTTTCTTGCAAATAAACTCAAGAAACGAAGATAGAAACGTAAATAACTCGACTTTTTACCTCGGTTTTCTTGCTAAAATCTCGGGTTTTAGTTCATACTTTGGAGAGGATTGATGGATCTTGAATGTGTTTGTGAGAAAAAAGAAATAATGGAATGGGGTTAACCCCCTTATTCCGATCGGATTCATGGGGGAGGTGGGGTGGGACCCACTTCTCCATTCTTGGCCATTCATTTGGATTCTCGAAATCCGGATAATGTTTTGGATAATCTGGTTCAGTTCGTTTTTTGTTTAAATGTTTAAGTCGGCTTAAAACGAGGCTAAAACGGTCTTTTTCGTCTTAAAAATGAAATTTATATAAAACCGATTTAAAAACTTTAAAAACTTAAACCATGACATTTATTAACTTAAAACATCATATTATTAATTATTGCGCATCTTTTTCTGCTTGATCGATCGTCTCTTGCTCGGTTTGGTATTAAAGGTTTCGTTTAATGTACCGACGTACCATTAAATCGAAATTCTTTTTCTGTGCTTTAATTCACTTATCCCGAAGCATTAATGCTTCGTAAAATCACTAAATATTATAGATATCGTCTATTATTGAACCCTCGATTCATTCGGGTTTCAATAACTATCGATCGATTAATCGCATATTCAATACGATGAATTATATATTCACGTACAATCAATACAGTGAACCGTGTATTCTCGTATAATTACTATGGTAATTCATGTACCCGATATTAAATATGACGTAACTATTGTCTATCGGTTAGGGTATACCGGGTTTCGTCGGAATCGTTACAGAAACGGGTCCCGCGGCCAATCGGGGCGTCTAAACCGAGCTCTAATTTCACATCTTTAATTAAATTATCAGTCAACCACTATTTTCGGGTCGTGTGTGACCAAACTCATTTTTGAAACATAAAAACGGATAGCCGTGGTAGGCACGCTAAACGGGGAAACGAACTAATATTAATTTTGACTAATGAACTCTAAACGAAATCACAATCTGAGTCCGGAGAAGTGTTCTGGGTTAACATTGCCCCCGGAACGGGTACAACTCTGGGTTAACATTGCCCCCGGAATGGGTAAAGTACTGGGTTAATAGTGTCCCCAGATGTACCGGTTAACACGGTTAAAGATTATATAAACAATAATTGTATAATAACGATCGTAGGGATCATATTACAGATTGGACGTGTTAACTGATAATGATTGTTGTTACCTGCTTGCATGTGCTAAGGTGAGTTTCACGAGCCCCTTTTTTCTGAATTGTTTTTAAATATTTTCCTGGGGCGGAAGCATGTTACTACTGAAATGTTTAAGTACCTACTGAACGCATAGATTTGCGTGTATTTACATATATTTTATTGTACGGGAATCGTACGGAAATGTACTAAGATGGTAATTGTTTGAGTTGCTAACATTCTAAGGCCCGGGAACACGCGTGATTAACTGAAAGCCGGTAGAGTGTGGATAGTACTATTGGTCTGACAAACCCAACTGGTCCGGCATGGATTTGCTGATGTTTCCCAGCCAGTTGCACATGTCTATTTTGTTGTTATATATATTTTGCTATGTAATGTTAGACATAGCGGTTTGGGGCAGGTCCGTGGGCGGAGTATGCCACGGGGGTTGTATGTGGATAGTCAGAGGTTTCACTTGTGGGCTCAGCATAATTACATCGATAATATTATATTATGATATGGATTTATCATGGTTTACTCAAATTGTGAAACTCACCAACTATTCGTAGTTGACCCGTTTTCTCACATGCTTTTCAGGTACAATTAAGATGAAGTGATTGCTTACGTGCTAAGTGCTAGATGTGTGTAAGATTTGCGTGTGGGATGTTAGGATACATTATAATAAATAGAATTATGTATCGTATTGTATGATGTGTGTATCACCTAGACGGTAATGAAATACGAGATAATGTAATTTGAAGTATATTAATGTATTCAGTTTTCTTTATAAACAATGTGGTTGATATCAGAGGTGTCTGTGGCGCCCCGGTTACGTTTCCGCTGCGGTTACGGGGTGTTACAGAATTGGTATCAGAGCCATTGGTTATAAAGAATTAGGATGTCATTAAAAGATACCTAAAATATAACCAGTAGCTCAAGTATTGTAGGATCTGAATATCAACTAATAATATATAGTGACGGGATCTGGATGAACTTGGATGGACAAGTGAGTTATTATGGTCCGGAACATAATAACAGACTTGTCCGCACGAGGGAATTCAGGGGAAGTCACTGGGAACATTAATAGGTAAAAATGGCAACATATGTGTAAAGTATATAATATTACTTATACGTGCTAATGTGTATATATATATGTACATATCTTGTTTGTACATGTATTGAGAAATAGGACCCGGATAAGGAACCGGGGGATGAAATAATAAAAAGTACCGAGGATGCTGAAATTTCTAGAGCATCGGTTGATGATAAGTCTGACTTATCGGGCTATAGTTATGATAGTACCAAGTTAGATCTCCCGTTTGACATGAACCAGAAATATCGAGTAACCGTCACTCCTAACCGAAATTAATAAATCCCTTACCCTACCAATACCGGTACCGTATATCTTGATAACCCCCTATGTTCACCCGAACCGCCGACGACCCTCACGTATGGACGGATCTGTACCTGAACCCATTCCTATTCCATTAAGGTAAAAAATAAATAAATAAATAAATAAAATAAAATAAAATAAAATAATAATAATAATAATAATAATAATAATAATAATAAATTTGATAATAAATGAGCAAATAAAAATAATATATAGAAATATATATGTGTATTTCACACTCTCAAACATATGAGACATACCACCTCCAGATCGAGAATTACCGATTTTAGCGAACCTAGAACGCCGGAGTACAATGACTGAGCAAGTGATAGAGTTTCCCCTAATAGTAATTGATAATATTTGAGGGCAACATGGGTTGCGCGATTACCTCGAACCTTGCAACTCCCTATGTTATCCTTACATCCGTTAGATGCCTATACCCATGTATACTCGAATAGAATGATTAACCATACACAAAGAGGTGTTGGAATCATTATAGCATAGTTGGTTGTTCGTTCGTAGGTGGTATACCGTGTATGCCGGGTATACAAATAGACACGGATATTATAACTCCGTGGTACGTAATCGTTTGGTGCTCACGATGAGCATGTATCGGTTATGCTGACATGCAGAAGGATATTGAAATCAAGCATATTAAACATTAATCTTTGTTGAGAAAGATCTATATGTCAGTTGGTGACAAGGGTTATGGAACATATTTAAACGTTAACCGACGTCAGGTTAAATCCATATGTTATTATATTTGTGGGACATATATACTAGATACTGGTATGTGTAATATGTATGATAATATTTGGTGTGTATGTGTACCTGCTGTTATGATTGAGCTGGTAACGAGTTATACGGTGAGATTAGTATTGATTACTGCGTACGGGATGGGTACGGCAGAATGACATAAAAAGAATAACTCCATTGATGGAGATTGATATGAGTCAGTTGATTGCTCAAAGATAGAAGATGATAATACCGAATGACGTATCACAGATCACTGCTAGTGTTGATGCAAATGTGATCGTAGAATTATGGATCAAGCAATCACATGAATAGAAATATTTCAATTCTTAGTGGTATTACTAAGAGTGATAATGTCCCACCGAATACTATTATGACTACAAGTATTAATTATAAACTAAACATGAATAGTAGTCGTAATGAATTAGATCCGGTATGAAGGATATGTTTGTTGGTTGTGTTAAGGAAATTATTAATAGTTTACTGATGGTAAAGGGAGGAATAGATTAGCGAGTGGATAGAAAAGATCGAAATGGTTAAGGATATTGGTAAGAGTCTGGAACATTGTGTAGTGAAATATGCTACAGATATGTTGGTAGATTATGTTGTATCGTGATGGAACACGATGGTACAAAATTATAGTTAGAAAATTATTACTCAGACGATATGGTTAGAATTTAAAATTCTTGTGCTAGAGCACTTTTATTCAAGTAATTAAGTTCAGAGATTGGAAACTGAGCTATGGAAGAAAGAAATGTTGTGTGCAGATCACTTAGAACACGCTAATCGTTTGAAGGAATTGTCATGTCTGGTAACATGGCTAATTACTCCTGAAACTAAGCAAAGTGAGCGTTATATTGGGGACTAACTCCATCGATAACGAGTATAGTCAATCCTGTAAAATATACAACCTTTGGAAGGGTTGTGTCATAAGCCAGCATTGATATATTTGACTCTATGGGAAGCGGACTGGAAGGACGTTAGATGAGACGTCGAGTGTTAAAGAAGAGAAATGATAAAGGTATAGTGCAAGATAGGTTTTCGAATAAGTAGGTATGTCCTACAACCCAGAATTATACTAAGACTAGTTCTGGTGTGAAAACATGAACCGCATGAAGGGTCCTTCCCTAAATGTGGAAAATATGGTTATCGGCAGGAAGGAGAATGTCGAGGGTTAGTAGGCCACAGGTGTGGTACAGATGGATGTAATGCCCCAACTGTAGAACCAATTGAAGCCATGTGAACCGGCAACCCCAACCCATTCGTGTACAACCACTCCGAACCCAACAGCTTCAATAACAATCCATCCAAAGAAACCAAATTATGCCAAACAGTTGTACTTGCTATGAATGTGGCAGTACAGAACGTTTCAAGAGAAATTGCCCGAAGTTGAACCAAGGTGTCGTGGGAAGAGAAACCTCATGACAAGCATCAACCTCTGATCAAGCAAGGAGCCGTGCCTTTGTGAGTAATTCGAATAAAGCACGTCATGATCCAAATGTGGTATTAAATATGTTGTAGTTTTAAATCAATAGGCTTCAGTGATATTTTTACGGTCGTCGATAGAAGTTAGTTCCTATTGACCTCCTATCATTTGGAATGATACCGATTAGTGAAACTATAGAACCCTATACTGTAGAATCGCTAAAGGTAAATCCCTAATGGTTAACTAAATTGTTCGGAATTGTCCTATTATTCTGAACGATTAACCTTTCCGTATTGACCTACGACCAGTAAAGTTAAGAAGTTTTGACGTAATAGTTAACATGGGTTGGCTAACTCAACATGAAGCTGAAATCAAATATGAAAAGAAGATGATTAGAAGCTCTCTTTCGGACAATGAAGCGATTAGATACAGAGAAAAATATTTAAAAGAAAACATATAGAAGATGTTTTGGTGATACGTAAATATCCAGAAGTTTTCCCGGAAGAACTTCCTGGATTACCGCCAACCCGACAGGTCGAATTCAGAATCGATTTAATACCTCAAGCTGGCCCTGTTGCTAAAGCATCTTACCGACTTGCACCAACTGAAATGCAAGAATTATTGGATAAGGTTTTATACGATCTGGTTAGTCACCATGGGGTGCACCAGTGTTATTTGGGAAATGAAGGACGGAAGTGTTAGGATATGTATTGATTAGGGAGAATTGAATAAAGTGACGATCAAGAATAGGTATTCACTTCTTCGAAGTAAATGATCTGTTTAACCAACTGCAAGAGGCGATTTATTTTTAGAAAATTGATCTTAGATATAGTTATCACCAAATGAAAAATCCATGAGGAGGATGTTGCAACAACTGCTTTTCGGACTCGCTACGGCCATTACGAGTTCTTAGTTATGCCTTTCGGGCTAACAAATGCGCCGGCAGTGTTCATGGACCTCATGAATCGAGTCTGTAAACCTTACCTCGACAAATTCGTCATTGTGTTTATTGATGATATTTTGATATACTCGAAAAGTAGAGAAGAGCACGAGCAACACTTAAGAATAATTTTAGAGCTTCTGAATCAGGAGAAGTTGTATGCAAAATTCTCCAAATGTAACTTCTGGTTACAAGAAGTGCAATTCCTCGGTCACGTTGTAAACCATCAAGGAATACACGTTGATCCGAGTAAGATTGAAGCAATTAAGAATTGGCAAGCGCCTAAAACGCCAAAGGAAATCCGCCAATTCTTAGGCTTAGCTGGATATTATCGTCGATTCATAGAGAACTTTTCCAGCATCGCCCAACCTTTAACTCTCCTGACTCAAAAGGATCGAAAGTATGAATGGGGAGAAGAGCAGGAGACGGCGTTTCAAACGCTAAAACAAAAATTGTGCCAAGCGCCGATTTTAAGTCTCCCTGATGGAGACGATGGTTTTGTCGCGTATTGTGACGCATCGCGTAGAGGGTTAGGATGCGTGTTGATGCAGAATAATAAGGTTATAGCCTATGCTTCCCGACAGTTAAAAGTACACGAGAAAAATTACACTACTCACGACTTAGAACTGGGAGCGGTTATCTTCGCACTTAAAATCTGGAGACATTATCTCTACGGTACGAAGTGCACCATCTTCACCAATCATAAAAGTTTGCAGCACATATTCGATCAGAAAGAATTGAATATGAGGCAACGAAGATGGGTCGAGTTGTTAAGCGATTATGACTGTGACATCCGTTATCACCCGGCAAGGCTAACGTCGTAGCCGATGCCTTGAGTAGGAAAGATCGGATTAAGCCATTGCGAGTGCGAGCACTGGGGATGATAGTCCAGTCGAACCTTTCGGACCTAATTCGAGTCGCTCAACGTGAGGCGTTGAAAGAGGGACAATTAGAAAAGGAGGGACTTTACGGCAATGAGAAGAATTTCGAACAGCGCGTCGACGAAATTCTGTATTTCAAAAATCGGATTTGGATCCCGACCCTCCATAACCTTCATGAATTAATCATGGACGAAGCGCATAGATCGAAATATTCCATACATCCGGGATCGGATAAGATGTACAAGGATGTGAAGGAGTTCTACTGGTGGCCGGGTATGAAAAAGGATATAGCAACGTATGTCGGTAAGTGTACGACTTGTGCAAGAGTTAAAGCGGAGCACCAGAAACCCTCGGGGATGTTACAACAACCGAAAATTCCCGAATGGAAGTGGGAGCAAATCACGATGGATTTTGTGACACATCTTCCTAAGACGTCCCGAGGACATGATGCAATTTGGGTAATCGTGGATCGATTAACCAAATCGGCACATTTTATCCCGATTAGAAATAATTATAACACTGAGAGACTTGCGCAGATTTATATAAATGAAATTGTGTCTCGTCATGGGATACCCATCTCAATCATCTCCGATCGGGATAGCCATTTTACCTCCAATCTTTGGCAAGCTGTGCAAGAAGCGCTGGGAACGCGCATTGATCTAAGCACAGCTTATCACCCTCAGACCGATGGTCAGTCTGAGAGGACCATCCAAACCCTGGAGGATTTGCTTCGTGCATGCGTACTGGATTTTAAGGGAAATTGGGATCAACATCTCCCACTCGTTGAATTTTCCTATAATAACAGTTACCATAGCAGTATAAAGGCAGCGCCTTACGAAGCATTGTATGGTCGGAAGTGCCGATCACCACTCTGCTGAACTGAAGTGGGCGACACTTAGGTTATTAGATCAGACCTGGTCCAGGAAACGACCAGCAAAATCCTTGAAATTAGGAACAATCTAAAGGCCGCGCGGGATCGGCAGAAGAGTTATGCCGATACCCGTAGGAAACCGTTTTCATTTGAGAAAGGGGATAAAGTGTATTTGAAGGTATCACCTTGGAAGGGTGTAGTCAGATTTGGAAAGGCGGGGAAGTTAGCCCCGAGATATATTGGACCATTTAATATTACTGCAAAAATCGGTCCCGTAGCATACCGATTAGAACTACCCGAGGAACTGAGTGCAGTTCACAACGTGTTTCACGTATCGAACTTGAAAAGATGTCTGGCGGATGAGACATTGGTGTTACCTCTAGAGGGTGTTCAAATAAGTGATAAGCTCAATTTCGTAGAGGAACCCATAGAAATAGTAGACGGGAAAATCAAGCAACTTAGACACAATAAGATTTCGTTGGTCAAAGTTAGATGGAATTCGCAACGAGGCCCAGAATATACATGGGAACGAAAGGACGAATTCCAGAAGAAATACCCCAATCTATTTCCTCAAAAGGAAGTAGTCGACGCGTAAAAATTTCGAGGACGAAATTTTTTTTACGGGGGGAGAATGTAACGATTCCAGCAGAATCAGGTATACCCTAACCGGTATATACTATTTATGTGTTATTTAATAATGAATATATGAATTATAATGTGTTTATACGAGTATGTATGATTCACAGTACGGATTATACTCGATTATACAGTTAATCGTATTGGAAATACGATTAACCGATTAACGGTTATTGAAGCCCGAATGAATCGAGGATTTCATTATAGACGAGATATATGATATTTAGTGATGTTTACGAAGTATTAAAGCTTCGGGATAAGTGAATTAAAGCACAGAAAAGAATTTTCGATTTAATGGTACGTCGGTACGTTAAACGAAACCTTTAATACCAAACCAAGCAAGAGACGATCGATCAAGCCGAAAAAGATACGCAATTACTAATAATATGATGTTTTAAGATAATAAATGTCATGGTTTAAGTTTTTAAAGTTTTGTATCGGTTTTAAATAAATTTATTTATTTTAAGCCGAAAACGACCGTTTTAGCCTCGTTTTAAGTTAGATTAAACATTTAACTGAAAAACGAACTGAACCAGATTATCCAAAACGTTATCCAGATTACAGGAATCCAAATATGTGGCTAAGAATGGAGAAGTGGGTCCCACCCCACTCCCCCCTTAATGCCGATCGGACCAAGGGGATAAACCCCTTGGCTTTCATTCTTTTTTTATCAACCATTTCAAGAATTCTTCATCTCCTCTACAACCTATGAACTAAAACCGAGATTTTAGCAAGAAGATCGAGGTAAAATGTCGAGTTATTTACGTGTTCATCTTCGTTTCTTGAGTTTATTTGCAAGAAAATGAGGTTTCAAAGATGAAAACCGATTCTTGCATAATCAAGTGATGTATACGGGTTATACAAGGGATCTTGGTCTAAGAAAAGAGTTAAACGAACCAAAAACGAATTTTTACGGTTTAAACTTTAGTTTTGAAACAATAACCGAAACTATAGTGTAAGAGGCTTGATCGTGAGTGTAACTTGCTTGGTATTGTGGTATGTTGGTTGTAGGTTCTGTATTTAGTGGTAGATAAGGCGGAAAGACGAGTGTGTAGCTTGTAGTGGCGGAAAACAAAAGGTATATTCGGTTTATGTTCGGTTATGGATTTTTGGACAGATTGTGGATGGTTTAGAGTTAGGTCATGAAATTTTACAGAGGTGTTACATATATGAAAATATGAGTTCTGTGAAAGTTTGGTAATTTTTGGACAAAGGATGAATATTTGGTGAATTTAATGCTCGGTTTTGGCCAAAAATGGTGAAAAATAGTTAAATATCATGAAAATTCTGGAAAATTCCAGATAAGCTTTTCATAACATTTAAAAGTGACACACAAAATTTTAGGTCAGTTGGAGAAGTCTAAGTAGGCTTTTCGGTTAAACGAGTTCTAAGGTTTTCTAGCTCGGTTTTAGTGAAAATGGCATGTAAAAGAAGATTTTGGTTCTGTAAAAATTACAGGGGATTATGTGGATGGCAGGGGACATCTAGGAAAAATTTGGGATATTTCTAATGTCGTTTGGTATTTACAACATATTTAGTGTTTAAATGGTGTTTAAAAATAGATAAATAAATTTTAAATATAAAAATTAATTCTAGAAATATTTTTATAAAATTCCCCACTGTCAAAAAGTGATTTGTGCAAAATTTCAAGATCCGAGGTTAAACGGATAATTATTTGTGCAAAAACAAACTTTTAAGGTTTAAAACGCGTAAACCGGTAAAGTTCACCTAAACGAGCTGACCGGTGTATAAAAACCCTAAAAATGAACTATTTTCATATAACTGAGTTAAACAAGTAAAAATAAATCATTCGAAAATAATTCGGATGATTTGGGTAATTTTAAACGATTTAACAGTTTTCGGTGCACTAAAGACGGAAACGGGTCCCGCGGCCAATCGGGGCGTCTAAACCGCGCTCTAATTTCACATCTTTAATTAAATTATCAGTCAACCACTATTTTCGGGTCATGTGTGACCAAACTCATTTTTGAAACGTAAAAACGGATAGCCGTGCTAGGCACGCTAAACGGGGAAACGAACTAATATTAATTTTGACTAATGAACTCTAAACGAAATCACAATATGAGTCCGGAGAAGTGTTCTGGGTTAACATTGCCCCCGGAACGGGTACAATTCTGGGTTAACACTGCCAACGGAATGGGTAAAGTACTGGGTTAACAGTGTCCCCAGATGTACCGGTTAACACGGTTAAAGATTATATAAACAATAATTGTATAATAACGATCGTAGGGATCATATTACAGATTGGACGTGTTAACTGATAATGATTGTTGTTACCTGCTTGCATGTGCTAAGGTGAGTTTCACGAGCCCCTTTTTTCTGAATTGTTTTTAAATATTTTCCCGGGGCGGAAGGATGTTACTACTGAAATGTTTAAGTACATACTGAACGCATGGATTTGCGTGTATTTACATATATTTTATTGTACGGGAATCGTACGGAAATGTACTAAGATGGTAATTGTCTGAGTTGCTAACATTCTAAGGCCCCGGAACACGAGTGATTAACTGAAAGCCGGTAGAGTGTGGATAGTACTATTGGTCTGACAAACCCAACTGGTCCGGCATGGATTTGCTGATGTTTCCCAGCCAGTTGCACATGTCTATTTTGTTGTTATATATATTTTGCTATGTAATGTTAGACATAGCGGTTTGGGGCAGGTCCGTGGGCGAAGTATGCCACGGGGGTTATGTGTGGATAGTCAGAGGTTTCACTTGTGGGCTCAGCATAATTACATCGATAATATTATATTATGATATGGATTTATCATGGTTTACTCAAATTGTGAAACTCACCAACTATTCGTAGTTGACCCGTTTTCTCACATGCTTTTCAGGTACAATTAAGATGAAGTGATTGCTTACGTGCTAAGTGCTTGATGTGTGTAAGATTTGCGTGTGGGATGTTAGGATACATTATAATAAATAGAATTATGTATCGTATTGTATGATGTGTGTATCACCTAGACAGTAATGAAATACGAGATAATGTAATTTGAAGTATATTAATGTATTCAATTTTCTTTATACACAATGTGGTTGATATCAGAGGTGTCTGTGGCGCCCCGGTTACGTTTCCGCTGCGGTTACGGGGTGTTACAGGTTGGCCCTTGAGCAAACCGTGCTTAGGAGTCCACTAGGCAGTACAACAAGGGTTAGTTTGATGAATACCGGAATTTTGTTTAGTTTGTAGAAAGTTTCATATAAGAGGTGTTTAGAATTTCTTATTTTACCTTCTTGTGACTCACATAAAGTTGTAACTTATATAAGTCATAAGTTACAAAGTTGTAACTTATGACTTATACACTCACAAAGTTTAACTTTCCAATTAGATTGCTATAGTATGCAAAATTGGTGGGTTGAAGAATTTTAAGTTTTAAACATTTTGAACTGGTTTTATATGTTTTTGATTAAAGATTAAAAATAACTTTATCAATTGAACAGGTTTGAGTTACTCATATTGCGGATTCTAAAACTTATCTTACCAATTTTGAAATTTTATCTTTAAAGCTTTTATTTCACTTAAAATTTAAGATTGTTTTGCAACACCATTCTGGAAAAGCTTAAAAGATTGATTTTTTTTTGTTGTTTCAGTAATAAAAAAATTAAAAGAATTGACTAAAATAAAACACTAAATCTTCCAAGAAAGTAATGATGTAGATTAGATTAGTGGAATTGGTATTATTGTGGATTAGTGTTTAATTTGATTAAATCTTCATGTTTGATGTGATTATGTTGATGTGATACGATTGTTTATGTAGGCTAAAGATAAATGATGTTTATTGGACTTGAATTAGAAAACCATTTGGATTTTGCAAATATGTTGAAAATTATAGTTCTGAGGTCTGAGGTATAAAAATATTATTATATTATTATCTTTAATATAATGTGAACGACTCCAATAAAAGATTAAAATATTGCAATTTAATCAATTGGTTTTAACAGGAGGACCAAAATACATTTACTAAGTTGACTATATCTTTTAACTCACTGAACGGGAGGCATGCTCAGGTACCATACCATAAGTGGGTCATTTTAAAAAAAACTTCAATTTGGTTCTCTGGTTCAAGTCAACTCAGTTTAGTTTGGTTTGGTTCAAACGGGTTTAGCTAAATATGCCAGGTTAAAAATAATGATTATATTAAAATTAAACCATAAGAGTGCATAGCAAAATCACAAAATCATTTTCATGTTGGATATTTGGAAATATAAGGTAAGATCAGCTTTGACTTTTTGTCATGTTTGACTTTTTATGGTCTACATGGGCTTTTGATGGTGTTTGGCAAAAAAATTGGAATGTATCTTTTCGAAGTTTGACAAAAAGGTCAACCCCAGTCAAGGCTTCAACCTTTTAATCTTTTTTAGGTTGATTGATTTATTAACAATAATTAATCACATTGTCAAAAACTTTTGAAACATGATTTAGTTAAAAATTTTGCAAAAAGAGAAATGGTTTAATTATTGATTGTACATATGATGACATATGTTACAACCGTAAATAAAGAAAGTTTTTTCCGCCTTAAATGTGTCTTTTGAATAATCGATGTGGTTAAATGAATAAGTGGTGGAAATAAGTATTTGCGCAGGAATATTAAAATAACGATGGTGAACTAAAAGTATAATTAATTAATGATCGTATTATTTTTTTAAAATTTTAATTGGTGTAATATCTTAACCTTTGTATTATTTTGTGTATAACATTTTAGATTAGTTATGGAGAAGCTGGAGGAATAATAGATGATGATGATGATGATGATGATGACATATGTAGCCTTCAAATTGGCATGTTGATGCGTCTACGATTTTGTAAAGGGTTCTTAATAGTGATAAATAACATTGGTTGTAGTTGGACTATAATCAACAACATTTTTTAGTTTATATATTGTTGAATTTTTTAAAGGCTTTTTATGTTCTAAATTTCCAATTTTCTGTCGAAGTTATGATATGTTTGTGCTTGTTCATACCGGTTTAATCATTGTTTGTTTACTAAATTATAAAACAAAGATATGAATAAAGAATAGATACATAGCCATTTATCAATGTCCATGGCTTTCTTATATTAGTGTCATCGAAATTTCATCATTAACTATTGTTGCATAAGAGCAATCTTTATATGTGTTCTTTTATCTATCATGTTGGTGGTAAATTTAAATATGGCTATTTACCAATGTCCATGGATTTCTTATGGTATGCTTTCTTTTTATGTGATTTTTTTATTGCAAGTCTCTTCGTTTGCACGTTGAGTGTTTTACAGTTTAAGTTCTTTTTTATTATTGTGATTTTGCAAACCTCTATTTGAGTTTATATGTTTTGTTTTATTCTTTTTTATCTTTTGTCAGTTAGTTGTACCAATTTTAAACTAGATTTGATAGAAATAAAATACCGGTTTTTATAACATTAATTAAATGTTTACTACTTGTACAAAGGTCCAATAAATTCAAATTTTGAAATCAAACTCGAACAAACCATTATATGTTTATTATTTTTATTGAAATTTGTAACGCTTATGACATATAGAGAAAACAACGATGCTACGAATTAGTAAACTAACCAAGGTACCATAGTGTATATCACGAAAAAAATAGATAACTGAAAACGAGTATCGCATTGTAAATTGTCATGCCGCCGCATCGCGCGGGTATCTACTAGTATATTTATATAGGATCATGATCATGAGAGAATTTTTTTGAAATTGAGAACTATGAGAACCATTTGGACCACAAAAAATCCAAAAATAAAAGACTCATAAAATAAATAAACAACACGAAAATGAAAAAAATAAAAAACCAAAATTCTTATTTTAACATTCCGGTTTCATAAAAAAAACTCGGTTTAGCTAAATTATATACACATATGTATAATATATACATATATGTACATTTACATGTTTTTTTATACGCATATGTATAATTTTAGATAAATAATACTATACATACGTGTATATTACGTAACTAAAGATTAAATAAAATTATACATATGTGTATAATACGACCTTTTTTTATGAAACCGGAATGAAATATAAGAATTTTGGTTTTTTTACTTTTTTAAAATTTTTGTTATTTTTTGTTTTATGATTTTTTAAAATATTTTTTAAAGGTGATTTTAGTGGTTTAAAATGGTTCTCAAAGTTTTCAATTTGCAAAGGGTTCTCCTAGGATCCTTACCCTATATGTATATATACATATATATATATAACAAGTAAACCATGTTTATAAATATATTTATAAAACTAACAATATTTTTAAGATGTGTTATACTTTTATATAAACAAACTAATAATTTTACATAATATATCTTTATATATAATGTTTAATTAAATATGATTAAAAAGAGAATATAATATTAATTTAATAATGATTATAATTATCGAGCTCTCATAATCGATCTAGTTCATTAACTTAGCGCATCCGTAATCCCTTTCTACTTTATAGGCTTTATCATCAACGCGTGAATTCCGCAAATCATTCTTAATATTCTAATTCACATTTGTTCGTCTATTGAGGTAAGTACCACATTACCCTATTTTACTTGTTTTCAACGTTTTGGGGACATATGTGTCAACATATTATTTCTTTATTGTGTATATACTCAAACTGCAACTATTGTCACTTGTGTTTAACGATTTGTACCTTACTTGTTATGTGCTTATTTTCTTTATGTGAACCACATTCAGAGAGGTCCAACATAATATCAGATTCATACAACAGTCTTAACAGCTTCGTGATTTTCGACATCTCATTTATCTTTGTTATTGGTTTAATTTCTTATCTCATTTGACTTTGTTGCGTATTTATTTATCTATTATATATATACATTAAACTGGTGTGTTGCTCACTCAACCTTATGTTGACAAATCTACTTTATTTTTAACGCATATGCAGGCTGTCGTGTGATGTGAAATTAAGTCAAGAATGGAAAAAAGAACTTAGGATTCAAGATAGAGAAATAAACAAGTCTTTTATATTTTGATATATGTTGTTTGTGGAATTATTTGTTCTTTTGGAGATTGTATTGAATAATTTGTCTTAATCGAATTTTATTAAATAGATATTAAATATTGCATAATAGTACATTGAGAGCTGTGGACAATCAGCTCACGCCCCGACATTTACGCCGTAGGTTGGGGTGTGACAGATTGGTATCAGAGATGAAGGTTTAAGATAGGTCGTTAGTGGTGCCATAGTAACATGCTTAGGAGCCCCGTACGTGCTTATATGTTTACCTTTATGTGTTCACATTAAATTGTTTACATCTTTCCTAGATAATTAATTTCTTATTATTTATTATTGTACTGTTATGCACACACACACAACTCCGAGGCTATGCCTCAACATTCAAAGAAAACTATTCATAAGTAGATTGTCTTTTTATTTTTGGGAAATTCCTTAAGAATTCCTTACTTTTGTTTTTTACTCTACTCCTTAAGGCTAGGTAGCGTGACAAGTTCCCGTAGTAACTGGAAGGGGGAGAGTACAGTGAGTTGGGCCTTGGCAAACCGGTTCCGAGAACCCAAGGTAAGACGCTATTCCTTACCAGAAGGATAACCTGGCCACAGTACTCGAGCCTATTGGCTAAAACGGGAACACAACTGTCATACGATCGACACCTTAGGTTGTTTTTTTTAAACCGAATTGACGTTGGTTTGTGGTTAAACTCGGTTTTTCCGATTATTGTGTTTTGTTATTTAAATGGTTATTTGGGTGAAAATCCATGGAACCCATGGGCATTCCTACTATCCATTTCTCACTTTTTTTTATGTTTTTGTTGGAGTTCATCATACGTGGTGGTTCACGGGATGCTCCAACTACTCATATTTCTCTCGTTTTTTCATTATTTAGTTTGGTCAGTTAAAACGCCATGTAAAGCTCATCGGGCCGACAAACTATATTGTATTGTTAATTCGTTAATTAGTCGGGACAATCAAAACACCATGTAACGCTCATGGGCTGTCCAACTTAGTTGTTTTTATTCGTTAGTTTCGTTGGGCCATTCAAATTGCCATGAAAAACTCTTGGGAGGCCTACATCCACAAATATATTTCGTTAGTTTATTCTTAACTTAATCAAATAAAAATCTAAATTTTAAACTAACTTATCTCCTCGTGTAGTCATCACACATTAATCATATTGACTACATCATCTAATGACTATTTACACGATGTACCCCCTCATCTTCTAATCTTTTACTTTTAATCCTTATGACGCAAATCCCCTTACTTCTTAAGGCAATGTTATTATAAGTTATCTACATAATTAAACGTTTTATTATTCTAATGTTTCCTCAACTTATCCATCAACTTATAAATATTTATTTCTGGTCCTCGTAGAATGTCTCATCTAAGAAACCATCGTCATCCTCGGAATCAATCGTCTGGTTCTCATGACCACCATATAGCCGCCTGTACCGCAAAGAAGATAGCTGCTACGATCCCTAGGATAGTGACCCAAATTTAAAACATCAATGCGACTGATCCAACCTTTTCCACTAACCACTCTCCTGGTAACTGCAAATCATCTACCTCCACTCATCCCCACAACAAGAAACGTAAGAATCTTGCTGCAACAAAACCTACCCACCCGCAAGTCTCCTCAAACAAGAAACCTTACCTCGGTCCTTTCCCGTTATGCTCCATTTGTAACCACCATCACCCGGTTAAATCCCTATGCCGTCGCTGCACCCAATGTAACCGTTATGGCTATTTGCAAACAACTGCCGTGTCCCGCCTAAGGCACAAGCCGTCCCGCAACAACCTACCCCTCATGCTCAACCTGATGCCCCTACTACCCGTGCATGCGACCCTCCAGGAGACCCTAACTCTCTCTACGATATGTGCCCTCAGATTATCCAAACTAATCAAGGTCAAACCATAGTTACACCCAACCATACTACTCATCAAATCCAAATCTATCAAACCCTCGTCCTTCAAGCTCCTCTCGTCAAGCAAGATCATTTCTACTTAACCCAAACTTATCAAGTTTCGCACCCGCAAGCTCAAGTTTACCAAGCCTACTCTAACCAATCAACTCTCTTGCAAACCGTTCAAGCTCCAATTTTCCAGGCAATGCTGAATCAATCTACCTCGACTGCCCCAACTCCTATGACGCGACTCCTCATGGTGCTCCAAGTCATGTAAATTAATCTACTCAACGACTGTAAAGACTTTTGTCGTTCCCTTTGTCTTTTTCTTAATTACGTTTTGTAACACCTATTTATGGCATTGGATTATTTTCCCAGTTAAACTATTTATCTTTTATCATTTATCTCATAAATAAAGCTTCTTTTGTTTAATTAGATTTTACATTAAAGCATACCTCTATCTTATTTCCATACCTTCATTCATCACAGCTCCTTTTATTAACCTTAACTATTAATAAGTTTCTAGTTTTCCAACTTTAAATACTTATATTTTTAGGTTTGAAAGATGTCTTAGAAATTTCCTTGCTTTATTAAAATCCACCGCAACTTATTAAATTTTTTTATACATTGGTGTTATAATTAAAACTCCTTAAAAACCTTATTTCTTTAAATCATGTTGTTTAAATGTTTTGTAACCCACACAATGGGACGAGTTATGTGGACCATCTGACGATCTAAGTAATTATAGATGCATAGGTAATTACCAAATTCCTCACATGGAAATCATAATTCGAATAGTTATGTGTCATAATGAAGAACCGAAAGTAGTTGAGGCAACGATACATATGTAATGATGATAAGGACATGGTGGACGCCGCTGATACATCCTATATATAATTGCACTTATCGGATTTTCATTTGAAGCGTTGCTTCAACTATTAAATGTTCTATACTATGATTAATTTTGGATCATATTTAAAAATTCTTACTTTTTCTTGAAATTTAACGGTGGTGTTATAGTTTTCTTTAATTTCGGGACGAAATTCCCTAAAGTAGGGGAGACTATAACAACTCAGACTTTTCGAAAACTATATCTTTATTAAAACCCAACCCATTTCGATGTTCGGAAAATTTTCCCGCATTTATCGAGTTTAAATTGATTATTATATTATTATTAATGTATTTATAATTATATTTTTCTTGTTTTGGCAAAAACAACCCAAATTAAAAACTTTTATCTCTTTTGTACCCATCCTCAAACCTCAGGGACTATAACTGAACTTTATGTTATAACCCATATTATCCATCTGGATATCCATATCCAAACCCGATACCATTTTAAGTTTCTGTACCTGAATATACAATTGATTAGCATGGACCATAATTTTTGTTATTAACTTGGAAATTGAATCAATTGTTGTGTTATACTTACTACTTACGGCTTAACCGACCTCGCAATTATGCTAACTAGATCAAAACAAATCTGTAAATTATATTATCATGAACTGACCCTAATCCTTTTTCGTTATACGTATAATATGTTATAAAAACTCAATTCATCCCGCTGACACAAGAGCTAAACCCTCGCTAACCTTAACCCTATACTTAATTTGATTTTCATTGTTGTTTTGTCTGCTCATCATCGCGTCTTTGGTCGGCACTACTGTTAAGAAATTAACCCTCATCGGAACTTCGTTTAAGGTAATAGTTTTTATCCAGTACGATCGGTTTTTAATGTATATCATTAACCCTAACCTAATTTGACCAAAAGATTAATGGATTTAACGAATTGAATTCATTAGGGTTCTTAATCAAACTTGGTTGAATATGCTTTTATTTATATTTAACATGGTCTGGGTTATGTTGCACGTCGCTGGTAGCCTAGCTGGTTAAGCCATATGACTTACGGGATGCAGGTTATCGTGTGATGTGAAGTTAAGTCAAGAGTGGAAAAAAGTACTTAGGATTCAAGATAGAGAAATAAACAAGTCTTTTATATTTTGATACATGTTATTTGTGAAACTATTTGTCTTTTGGATATTGTATTGAATAATTTGTCTTAATTGAATTTTATTAAATAGATATTGAATTTCCAATATTGCATAATAGTACCTTGAGAGCTGTGGACAATCAGCTCACGCACCGACATTTCCGTCGTAGGTTGGGGTGTGACAGTTTGATGATACATATTCTCTATATGATGTATTCATCACCCCATCAATGTCTTATAATTTAATTCCATCATAAATCATTTCAAAATGTAAAGGAAATTACTAATTGTAATGATTCAAAATATACAAAATTCTTGGACAACAGAGGTTGTGCCATAACTTTGTCATAACAAATTGAAATGGTGCAAAACCAAAGACTATGACAAAATTCATTGAGTTGTGGCTCTAATGACGTTTTATTTGAATTTTCGTTCATTTTTATGACTCCATAGTGGTCAAAGTAGTATTAGAGCGCATATATGTACCCTTTTGGAAGAATGACTGTTTTAGCCAATCTCGGGTCCGAATCTGATCAAACTTTCTAAATGAAAGTTGTTCCTTGATTTAGTTTACTGGATTGTTTTTTAATTTTTGGGAATCGTTTCATATTTTTTTATAATTATCTATACTGTGACAGCAAGCTGTCCAAATTATGTATTCATCCTTATTTTCCTTTTTTCAAGTACAAGTTTTCATATCATATTACGATTATAATACCTAGCTAATTATTCGTCAAACACAAACTAAAACTAGCCTCATTACTTTTATTTAGATTTACACGTTAGGACATTCACACGCTTAACCAAGATTTTAATCTTTCAACCCACCAAATTCAATGTGAGTTGATATACCCTTTTATCCATCATTTATATTTTGGAGGTAGCATGTATACATATTCACTTTTACTCATGTTTTAAGACCACATATATTCAAAACGCAATTCAATATATGTGTATGTGTGATTATTGCATGCTATATGATTATGCGCTATGTGCTTAAATGTTTATTTTATGTTTTGTCACACCTCGACTTAGGACCGAGAAGTATGACCAATAGGTGGTATCTGTTTTGTAAATATATCAGATTTGCAGGTTATTTGGCGGAAGACTTTTTTTAAAATAAACTACTTATTTATTTCCAAACTTCTCGGATTATAAATACCCGAGTGTTTGATTTACAAATC
Organism: Bidens hawaiensis; assembly: GCF_021521415.1. NCBI lineage: Eukaryota > Viridiplantae > Streptophyta > Magnoliopsida > Asterales > Asteraceae > Bidens > Bidens hawaiensis. The sequence continues at coordinate 166,692 of NW_027495076.1, read as the reverse complement.
ATGTTTAATCTTATTTACAATATTTTAATATTCAAAAATTTAGTTATCTTCATATAGAGAACATCCAACCCATTAGTGACTCTAATTCCTTGCTATCTTTGCTAAATTTGATTCCCTGAAATGTGGGGATAAAATACGTTAGCGAATACCGCTGGTTAATCATTGACTCTAAAAATATTTAACGAATCTTTAAATGACAAGATAGTTTTCTTGAACAAACTCAACATGAACGTGTCTTGTTCCTAGGATTTGTACAACTTTCCATACAAAAATAATTCAAGGGTCCTCCTGGAACTGATGCCCATTGGATAACTGGTTATGACTGCTTGTTCAGTTATGCTTGGATCCAGGCACATGTGTTGTAACATTTTGGATTTTTCGTATTTGTATTCTCATTCGTTTACCCTACTCAGGAATGTAATTCTGATATTTCTTATTATTAAAAACATGTGATTATTGGCATTTAACTTGGTTTAACTTAATTTACACTCTCATAATCATAACTTTCAAACTCGTCAAACAACTCTTAAAACCCTTAAAACCGCTTAAAACGGCTAAAATCGCGTTTATAGAAGTACAAAGACTACTTTTGCCAAAAATAAAGAAACTTAAGCCACAAGGTAAGTCATATGATGTTATAATGTGTCTACATAAGTTCCCCTATGATTACAAATAGAATCCCTAGGTTATTATACCTGATTTTGTCATCAATTGATTATATCGTTTTCTATTCGAGCTCATTTATCAAATAAACGAATTCTGACTTTTATTGTTATAACCAACCCATTAAGAAACCATAAATACCTCTAAAAACTCTCCCCCCACCCCTAAAAAAAATTGTGCATAATGTTTCATGGTGTTTTATTCAAGAAAATTCATTATACGGTTTGACTTTTGTGCTTCAAGACTCATTTGACTCGTGATTTCTCATTGTTCCATAATCTTTCTGGGTAAGTTGTCTGTATGAAAAATGTTTGGTTTTATATAACTCATAAAAGCCCTCAATCAATTTTACTGATTGGTGGAGGGTTTTGTCAATCAATTTCTCTCCCGTCCGTTTTAGGGCAAAATAGTTAAAATATTTGACTATTCAATTTCCCTATCTTCTGGTCAAAATTATCTTTCGGGTAAGAAGACTTTTATGTTTATTTTGAGATTTTAAGTGTAATAACCAAAACCGACCCCCAAATCGCTGTTCGGATTCTGGCCAGTACCAGCTCGCTTATTTATTAAAAATATCATAACTGGAGTTCTATACATCCGTTTGGTTTGATTCCAGCGACTATGTTCTTGGTTTTTACTATATTTTATTTTGTATAAGTCTCAGGTCTGTTTGAATCAGAATACTTGTCGCAATAACTTTGGTCGTTTATTTTATCTCACAGTTTACTCCTTTAATCATCAAGGTGAGTAATCACTCTCCTATTTTACAGATTTTAAACCTTTTGGGGACGTTGTGCGTACTTTACAATACTTTTATATATGTTAATTAAATCACCTGAAAATCTCAAGTATTGTGTTGTTGATCAACTGTATGTTTATATGCTAGTTTCTTACTTGCTCATTGTTTATATGCTAGTTAAAGATTATATTGTGAAGTTGCGATCAATAGTTCTACAACCATAAACCCACCAAGCCTCACACAAGAAAATGGATTAATATAGTTTCTATAATCTTTACTCCGAATCATATTTTGGTTTGTAGAAGTGGTATTCCATGATAATACTTGATAAACTAACATAGTTTGTGGCTTATACCCAAACTCTCTTGATAACTAACAAAGTTTTTGGTTTATACCAAAATTCTCTTGATTCTAACATAACTAACAAAGTTTGTGGTTTATATCCAAACTCTCTTGATTCTATCATAACTAACCAAGTTTGTGGTTTATACCCAAACTCTCTTGATTCTTAATGTCATGACCCTTTGATATAATGATAAATATATATGTTTCCCTTGTATATTTTATTTAATTCATTTTTATTTGTTATTAGTTAAGATTTGTATACTACTAATATTATTGTGTTTTGTAGGTTCCAGAAGTTGACCGTGGTAAACAAAAAGGGCGAAAAATGAGTCAAAATAGCCAAAACGAGACACCGGAACACATCAGGAAATGAACCGGAAGGAGAACCGGTCGGACCGTCCTATTATTTCATGCCGCGTCGCGCGACCAGGGGGTTAGACATGGTCGCAGGGCGCGGCTACCATCAGATTCTAGATAGTTTACTCGTTTTTGTTCAGTATTGGGCCCTGTTTCAGTATATAAACATCCTTAACCGTACCCTGAAAAATACCCTACGAACCAGAGCCGAATTTGGAGTTTCTTGGAGCTTAGGATTGCATTATTTGGCGTTTTTATAGGCAAGGAATCAAACGGTGAAGCGCTACTTTATCAAGACCAAAGACTACGAGTTTTATCGCCTTTAATATTTCGTTTCTACTGGTTTGCACCATGATTTCTTTTATCATTGTTTTGTTTGATTTTAAGATGCTAGGATAAACTTAATAGACTGCCTAGGCTTATGATGAACCATCGTTGATATTTTGATTTTAGTTGGATTGTTTCTTTTCGATTTGGTTTTATGATTCAGTAAACTATTTGATTTTACTTGATTGATGCGTATGTGCACTTAGTTTTGGTTGTTCTAGTTTTATTATTACACATAATCCTTGGTGATTGTTTCATATGATAGGATTTTGTTAGGTCATTAACTGTGTGTTCTTGACTAGTTTATGATTGAATTCGAATAAGATCATAGGAATAATATTATTAGTCAAATGAAATAAAAGTGTGCTGCTAACCTAGAAAGTTGTAAGGTGATAGGTTATTGTTAGATCTTTGTTGATGAAGATTGCTAGATTTAGTTCTTCATAAGGATTCCGTCTAGGTTTGATTAATTAACTTTGTCTAGCGAGTCAGTTATGTTTATCAAATTACCTTTGATTTCCGCGCTGTAAGGTAGGATTTCACTATAAATGTACTCTTTCATAAATTACTTAGATAACCGTAAGGGAGTTTAATTTATAAACTAGTGTGTCTTAAAACTTCTTAGAAACCCATAGGAGTCTTCTTGAGAAGGGTCAGGGGTCCTGTTCGGGTTTTTCTTTTAAGTGTCTATTTTACGACCCAAGTTCCATAACTATTATTTTCCAACTATTTGATAACTGACACTTTGGGGATTCTAGCCTAGGTGGTTTTTCATTATCATCTGAATCAGTGAAACTTGTTTGTCTTGTGTTTCATTAATTATCTTTTATTAGTTAGTTTATTTTATTAGTTTTATATAATATAGTTTAAAACCCCCCTTCAAATAATATTAATAAATAGTCGTTTCAGTAAGTCGAGTCTAATTTGCTAGTTATGTAATTTAAAGAGTCTCGTGGGTTCGATATCTGGACTTACTTAGCTGTACTAGAGTCGATCGGTACACTTGCTAGTTCGTAGTTTAAGTTAAGTTTAAGAGTTTAGAGTATTACTTAGTGTCTAGATTAACATGTTTTTATTTGACTCCTTTTAGCACATCACCCTCCAAGTTATCTTTCGACGATTTGTTGAAGTGGTTAACCTATGACAAATTCTTGACTAAATTATTATGACTCATGTATATATAAATAAAAATATACATATTTTACCATTCGTGCTTACACACTTTCGTTTTCCTTTTAGGGTGACATTGATGTTCAAACTTCTAAGACTTTAATCTTTCCTTTTGTAACTTTAATCGCCAAACCGTGAGTTATACTCGACCCCTTTTAAACTTTTCACGCTTTTGGGAAGTAACATTGTTATTATAAAATCCCATAAACTCAAACACACTCTATTTTCACTCAAGCAAACTCAATCCTAATACATGCTAAATCCATATGTTTGTTTATTCAGTATACATGCTAGAATAAGTTGACATGTTCATTAACTTTGCAAGCCTCCCTTTACATGAATAACGTTATAGGATTCGCACACCGCCTTTTTGTATGAGGTCATTGTCAAGTATACTGTTATGGCCTTGTTATGTTGATAATAAGGATATTCTAGTGCTTAATCTATGGTTTGAAATGTAGTCATGCATTATAGTATAAATTCTAAAACTAAACATAATTTAGTCATGTGCATTTGAGATTTATTCTATATTATGCTACGTATATTCAAATTTGTATGCTCACCAACATTTTTGTGTTGACGGATATTTTTACAATGTTGCAGGAAATTCTTGAAGATTTGTTGCAAGAAAACTATTTAGGGTGGATTTAGATACACGCCAAATTCTGGGTGGATTTAGATACACGCCAAATTCTAAAATCAAGACTATGCTCTACTATTTTGTTATTATATGTTTCATTATGGAAAAGTTTTATTTTCATTAGCAATGTAAAACAATATTATTTAATCCGTTGAAATCTTGTTATGTCAAAGAATTTCTTTGGAATCAATCTATTACATTGCACCCTAATGTTACTGTAACACATTTACTTTCCAGCCCGTTGTATTACTGATTTAATCCCTTGTAATTTTCAAATCTTTCATTTTGAATCCTTGTAATCTTAATTTCGTGACTAATGGAATTATATTTTGAATCAAACGTTGCTTGTTAATACGTGATTCGCGTTTAGACTATTAAACACATACTATTATTCGAAACTATAAAGAAATGAAAATTATATTTAATCAATCACATTAAAATACTCGATTTTGGACGCATTCAAGCCGATCAAATAGTGCACGTAATCGAGCTAAGGCGTAGTGGGAATCACAAACAAAAGTTTGAGAACGTAACCCTCGACTAGTATCAAAATTCAAGGTTTAAACCCACTCTAGACACCATGAATGTTGAATTACTCTCTTGAATATCATAGTACTCTGAAAATAGTGAACGTAGGGGAAACCGTTTGCGAAACGGAGTTATAACGAAGCGGGAATCGCGAAAACAAGATCGATGTTTATTGTTGATTTTTCAATACGAGAATTACTTGTTGCTTTGGCTCCAAAACCGGATTCCACCTTCTCTCCCCTTCTTTTTACCTTTTTAATTCCTCCTACACTCCCCAAAATCCAATCCTATTCCCTTTATATCAATTACCTTTCTATTTAACTTATTATATCTTCCCCATAACTCCATTTCACCTCCAAAATCATCAAAGTTCATCATCAAATTCTCCAACATTCAACCTTCATCTTCTTGGTAAGAACTCATGTTCTAAACCAAAACGTTTGAAATTTCCTCTTATTTTCTTAAAAATCACATTCATAATCCTCTAGGATCTTACCCTAAGTTTCACAAAGGTAAAATATAGTGAAAGAATCCATATAGAGATTTCAAGGTGTGATTTTAGCATAACTCACTTGTGTTCTTGATTTCCTTTCAAACCATCTTGTGGTTTGGTAACAATAGACTAAGTTGTTAACTATTTTCATGTTATTTAGCTTATGTTTTCAAAATGTTCAAAAGTCATAAAAGTTCATAAGTTATAAATGTTTTTCAACCTTATGTTTTCTTTATCAAAGAATTTCATCTTGGTTGTGAGTGAAATATTATATGATGAAGTTTGGAACAATAGTTCTACAACCATAAACCCACCAAGCCTCACACGAGAAAATGGATTAATATAGTTTCTATAATTTTCCATTAATAAATTCTAAAAATACTTAACTCTTGTTCATGACCCTCCCAAGCATATTTTGGTTTTTAGAAGTGGTATTGCATGATAATACTTGATAAACTAAAATAGTTTGTGGCTTATACCCAAACTCTCCTGATAACTAACAAAGTTTGTGGTTTATACCCAAACTCTCTTAATACCAACATAACAAATGAAGTTTGTGGTTTATATCCAAACTCTCTTGATTCTAACATAACTGAAGAAACACTAAGTCTAAACCATTGAGGTTAAACCTAATATCTCACCCAAGAGTTAGTTCACAGACAAGATTAGACTCATAAGCCTAGCTTACCGTCTTACCTATTACATTATTGTCATCATGAGTAAGTTCCGGCAAACCGTACACCTGCAAAACTGAACACCGTGAGCTCGTTACGAGAAGGGGAATAGGGGGGGGGGGGTCTTCTCGTAATTATAGCTGAAGAGGGGAGAAGGTTGGGCCAGCTGTCCTGCTTAATGGAAGCTTCTCCCGTCATGGTTGAGCATGACGGCCTATCCTAATTGGCTGGACAGTATGGCCAATGATTTTCTTTTTTTTGGTGCGAGTACAGCATTGGCCCATTCTTATTGGTCCATCGTGCAACTGTCAGGTACTATGAAGTAACATTTTACTACGTGTCCTGCTTGTGGAAGCACTTCCGCTATCCTTTGTTGTTTCGCGTTGTTATAGGAGTATCTTCCACGATGGTCTATGGCATATTGCGGAAGATATCATTTTCGCGGGTCAAACATCTTGACTTGTTATTTATGATGTGATTGGTACCTTACCCCCACAATAACTAACAAAGTTTGTGGTTTATACCCAAACTATCTTGATTCTCCTAGTTCAATGGCCCACTTTGCCAATCTTCCAGACAGTTCAGGTTGCTGGAGTGCATTTTGGATTCTGTAATTTGCTAGCATGCTGATTGGGTAGCCATGGAAATATCTGCGGAGATGACTTGACGCATATACTAGTGCTAGGACCAGTTTTTCTGTGCTGGATTATCTCGTTTCTGCGTCAGTGAGAGTCCTGCTGACGTAATAAATCGGTGTTTGAATCTTTTCTCAATCTACTAGCAGTACTGCTCCCACCGCCTTGGGTGATGCGGACAAGTACACAATTAACTCTTCGTCTTTCCGCGGAGCTATCAGTGTCGGTAGTTTGATTAGACATTTCTTTACTTCATGAAGGCTTGCTCCGCCTCTGGTGTCCACTTGAATTGTGATTTCTTTATGAAGTTCCGCAACGTAGAAACAAACGAGAATGATTTGGTGGTAATATTTGCTAAGAATCTGTTCATCACTACCAGCCTTTCTTTAAGGGTTCTGAACCTCTTTCAGTGACCTTGGGGAGGGCATGCGGGAAATTTCTTCCACTTTCTCGGGATTAGCTTTGAACCCATTTTTTGTGACAATCACCCCAAGGAACTTGCCTTCTTCCATCCCGAATGAGCATTTGTTTGGATTCAGTGTCATATTGATCTTTCGCAACCTTTGGAAAGTGTCTTCGATATCTCGCAACATTTGATTTTCTTCCAGGCTCTTAATTAACAGATCGTTCATAAACACTTCCAGGTTGATCCCAATCTGTTCCTCGAACTGTCTGGCCATCAGGAATTGATAAGTAGCTTCCGCGTTTTTTAACCCAAATGGCATCATCTTATAACAAAATGTGCCTTTGTCTGTGCAGAACGATGTCTTGTCTTGATCTCTTTCCGCCATGTGGCTTTGGTGGTAGCCTTTGTACGCATCTAGGAAAACTGTTGAAGCGATATAGAGCTACTGAATCTACTTTAAATTCTATCTAGGGCAGTGGGTAGAAATCTTTGGGGAATGCTTTGTTCAGATCTTTGTAATCAATGCACATGCACCATGCTCCTTTGCTTTTTGGTACCATCACTGGGTTCGCGACCCATGTATGGTACCTGATTTCCTGATGATGTCCGCTTTCAATAAATCACTCATCTGGTCATTCATTGTATTGGTCTGTTTCGGACCCATCTTTAGCCATTTTTGAACTATTGGTGTGAATGCTGGGTTGACCTTCAAGGCGTGTTCCACTATCCCGGGCGTGATGCCATTTATATCCGCAGATTTCCATGCTAACACATCCATGTTTCTTAGTAACAACTGTTTCATGTGAGAGATTATGCTACTTGATAATGTTCGTCCAATGGTGATGGTTTGATTTGGGAACTTGGCGTTGAGCATCCACTTTTCGAGCTCGTTATTGTTTTTCGTTTTTTTGCACCTTTTGGGGTTTTGACCCTTCCGCGACCAAACAGTCCTTGTACGGTCTCACCAGTGCAATCCTCGGTGGTGTTGGGATGCCCATTATGCCCTGCGCGGTGGATGGATTTGCATTGAAATCGTCGATCGATTCTCTTCCCAGGATCACATCATGTTTGGACTTTACTGGAAGTATTAGGAACTCTACCTCTTTTGTTCTCGAATTTTCCCCATCGCTTAGTGTTACTGGGAACTTCAATTGTCCCAGCGGATGTGTTATTTCGTTCGAGAACCCTGAGACATGTGCATTGACCGGGTCTAGCCTTGTTTTCTTCCCTGAGACAGCGGATGTGTTATTTCTTCCGTGACTAGCTAGTCGAAACATTGTTGGTACATGATATCCGAAGTGCTCCCCTGGTAGATAAAGACATAGGTACTTCGATAATGTCCTATCAGCGCAGTGAAAACTAGTGTATCTTTCAGGCATGGTCCTTCCTTGATTCGCGGGAAGATGACCGGTTCTTCTTTCCAGACTTCACTGTTGGGTGTTTGCCTTTCACACTCTTATTCTGCCCGCCTTGTATCGTGTGCGTGGTCAGAATCTTTATCTGTTTTCTTGTGGGACCATCATCTCTAGTTGGTCCCTGGTTTCTGGCTTGCTTCTTTGCCTTTACGGCTAAGTGTTCATGTTTTCCGGATTTCACCGCTTTTTCAAACTCGTCATTCAAATTTGTGCAATCGTCTGTATTGTGTCCAATATCTTCGTGAAATTACAATATTTCGATTTATCTAGATTTTTTCTCTTAAAGACCGGTTTTGGTGTCCGAAAGTGGACGTTTTTGTTGCCCAGGATCTGAGACGGAGTTTTCGCCAGTGGGGTCCATTCTATGTTCATGTATCCCCGATTTCTTTCGTTTTTTTTCTCTTATTAGCGGTCGAGGAGCTGGTGATTGAGCTGATGTATCGGTCGAGGGTTGGATTTTAGACCATATTGACCCTCGTTCCTTTTTGTTGCACCTGAATGTTTTCGATTCGTTTCTATACTCATCTTTGGGATATCCTTGTCCACATAAGGATTTTAAGAGTGTCAGCATTTACTTTGGCTGCTTTCATGAGTTCGCTCCACGATTTTGGCATGCCATCTCTCCCTGACATGCACCTAATAAGGTCACCGTTTCACACTCCTTGGCGGGAAACTACCCCTCATCATATCTTCGCTCACCCCTTCGATATTAAGACCTTCTGTGTTAAACCGCGTGATAAAATATTCAATGGATTAATTATCTCAGCGGAAAACGGTCAGTATGTCTATGGGGTCGCGGGTGTGCCTCAGCTGTTGGCTAAAATGCAGGGAGAATTTAGCTACCCGATCTTCGAAACTCGTGATTTGGCCTTCTTGGAGCCTTTTGAACAATTTCCTGGCCACGCCGTGGAGAGTTAGGGCGAACATGTGGCATCATACGGGCAATGTCCACCCGGACACTCCTCCGGCTGATATACAGCTTTGCAGGTGATCACTTGAATCAGTCATCCCTTCATACTTTCCCACCGTGGAAGGCAAGTTTGAGTTAGAAAGCAGTGGAACCTCTGTTATCTTTTGTACGAATTTTGACCTTTCTACAAAAGATTTTGGCCTATATGGTTTTGAGAAATCTAAATCTGCGTCAAGATAATAATTCAGAAGATTTTTCCCTCGCGCTTGATCTCTTGGTCCGGGGCTTTTCACATCGCTTCCACTTTTTGGTTCCGGGCTTTTCCCGTGTGCGTTCATTAACCTAGCCACTCGACTTAGGTTAGGGGACCTTTCTTGGCTCCTCCCTTGTTTCTTTTGTTGGTCTTTGTGGCTTTCCAGTCATTCATGCTCTCGGCGGCAATTGTGTCTTTCGTCATCGGATGATTCCGCGTCATCCATTGAGAAGACGATGGCTCGTGTGGTTATTCACTTTGCCAGTTTCCTCGCATGTTGCTCCAGTTTCTTTTCGTACTCCCTACTGACTCTTTCTTGTTCCCTCTTTAAGCACATAACTGCGTCTTCTTCCTCGTCATCTGTTGCAAACGGGATTTTTTTGACCATCATTGCGTGCTTCCGCGAACTAGAATGACATGTCTTGTTCAGGGCATTCCACTTCGATTTATTCCTCTCTCTGTCTCAGACTTCCTTCCGGGGCCCAATCTGAGTTGGGTCCTACACGGTTGGAGGAATGTGGTGTTACCTATGGAGGTCCACGGGAACTCATAACTTTAATTTTAGTTTCCCAATTCAAGCCGATACGGATGACGCCAATGAAAAAACACTAAGTCTAACCCTATGAGGCTAAACCTAATATCTCACCCAGGAGTTAGTTCACAGACATGATTAGACTTATAAGCCTAGCTTACCGTCTTACCTGTTATATTATTGCAAACATGAGTAAGTTCCGGCAGACCATACACCTGCAAAACCAAACACCGTGAGCTCGTTACGAGAAGGAATAGGGGGTGGCTTATCGTAACCACTCTCAGGTGTGAGAATCAGTATGTTATGTGATCGGAATATTTTTAGGAGAGTTTTAGAGTCTAGAAAATGGATCCTTTTACCGTTAAACATCCATATGTATTTAAAGCCGAAGAGGGGAGAAGGTTGGGCCAACTTTCCAGCTCAATGGAAGCTTCTCCCGCCATGGCCGAGCACGACGGCCTATCTTGATTTGCTAGACAGTCTAGACAATGATGTTCTTTCTTTTGGTTCGAGTACAACGTTGGTCCATTCTTATTGGTCCATCGTGCAACTGTCAAGTACCACGCAGTGACATTTTACCACGTGTCCTGCTTGTGGCAGCACATCCGCTGTTCTTTGTTGTTTCGCGTTGTTATAGGGGTATCTTCCGCGATGGTATATGGCCTATCACAGAATATATCATTTCCGCGGGTCAAACATCTTGACTTGTTATTAATGATGTGTTTGGTACCCTACCCCCACAATAACTAACAAAGTTTGTTGTTTATACCCAAATTCTCTTGATTCTTAATGTCATGACCCTCCAAGTTATCTTTGATGAATTGTTGAAGTGGTGAACATATGACAAATTCTTGACTAAATTATTATGACTCATGTATATATAAATAAATATATATAAAAATACATATTTTACCATTCGTGCTTACACACTTTCATTTAACTTTTAGGGTGACGTCGGTGTTCAAACTTCCAAACCCTGAGTTTTACTCGATCCCTTTAAAACTTTTCACACCTTTGGGATGTAACATTGTTATTATAAAATCACATACACTCAAACACACTCTATTTTTACTGAAGAAACTCAATCCTAACACATGCTAAATCAATATGTTTGTTTATTCAATCAACATGCTAGAATAAGTTGACATGCTACTTTCATTAACTTCGCCAGCCTCTCGTGACATGTATAACTTTATAGGATTTGCACACTACCTTTTTGTATGAGGTCATTGATAAGTATTCTATTACGACCTTATTATGTTGATAATAATGATACTCTAGTGCTTAATCTATGGTTTGAAATGTAGTCATGCATGCTAGTATAAATTCTAAAACTAAACATAATTTAGTCTTGTGGATTTGAGATTTATTCTTTATTATGCTATATAAATTCAAACTTGTATGCTCACCAACATTTTTGTGTTAACGGATATTTTTACAATGTTGCAAGAAATGGTTGAAGAATTGTTGCAAGAAAACTATTTAGGGTGGATTTTGATACACGCCAAATTCTAAAATCAAGACTATGCCCTATTATTTTTTTTATTATATGTTTCATTATGGACAGTCCTTAAACGGGTTATAACATCTCATTAAATTAAAAATTAATCTCACCAAATATTTGATATGAAAATCTTATAAAATAGGGATATACTAAAAATTAATATTTATTTATTTTTTTGAAAAGATATGATTTATAATTAAGAAACAATTTTATATTAAAAAAAAGAGGTGGGTCATGGGTTTACCAAACCTATAACTTTTAAATCGGGTTATAACATCAAATTTATTTGTGAAATAATTTTCATCATCAGATCCTAATTATATAATTATTAACTTCCTTACAATACAAAAAATTAAAACCATATATATATATATATATATATATATATATATATATGATTAAGTTCATTTGAGAAATGATTTTAGGGTGAGAAGTGCGAGAAATCATTCCAACCAATCATATTTTTTTCTTTAGTTTTATAATTTATTTAATATTGAGGGTAAGTTGGTCAAATGTTTTATTTTATATTTGGAAACATATATAGTAACTAACTGGCCGGAAGTTACAAATCAACAATTTTGTTTTAATTGATATTTTTATTGACTATTATTCTTAATCAATAAATCATTTTGATCAAATTATAAAAGAGCTTCCATTTAGAGTATTATTCATAATTTACATAAAAAAATTGGATTTGTAATTTATAATTTCTATCATACAGACTTGTACACTATCAAAACATGTAATAAACATTTACTTTGTGTCAATTTTTGCACGACAAATAAACATATGTTGTAATTTAATTATTATCCGTAAAACCTTATGGTGTAATATTTTTGAAATTGAATTTTTCATATGTAGTCAACATCTAATAATCAAGTTCCCTACACAACATAAACATATCATACATCATTTTGTACAAAATACGTAACATACACAACATCATAAATACACAATTAACACATAACAAATATGATATCCAACATAATAAAACATGTAATCCTACACATAATACAAAGATATCCACATCCATACTTAATATTTAAGTTCCTTACACAACATAAACATACCATACATAATAAACAATTCAAACATCCTTTCCTACACCATACATAAGATACACAACATAATAAATAGATTATGCCCTACACAAAGAACAAATTAACCTATACCACTAATATACGTCCTACACAACATAATAACGGTTATTAATACAAGCAAACATAAATTGTTAACTACATTAACATTGAAAATATCCCTATACACGTTAAATTGTTACCTACATTAACATTGGAATTATCCCTACATAGGTTAAATGGCTACCTACATTAACATTGAAATTCTCCACAGACATGTTGAGTTGTTACCTAGATACTTTAGCTATATACAACTACAAAAAGTATTATGAAATGTGAATTTAAACTCAAACCTACATAACCAACATAGTATTCTTTCAACTAACTACCATAACAACAATAATTAATACAAACATAATTTTTTTATTTTAGTTTTTTTAACATAACGTAACTTAGTTATACCTACAGTGTAACATTACTATTCTTAATTTTTTGAAATATTTTAATGTTTACTAAATAATGTAAATATAAACAACCACAAAATGTACTAAGTATATATAATTCTATAATTTAGGCCTACACAACAACATTGTATTTTTACAATGACTACTATATTACTTTGTAAGATATCAAAACCCATTCTCATACACTGTAGCAAATTAGTCCTACGCTTTAAAAAAATATAACAATAATTAATTCAAGCTAGACGTAAGTATTTTGTTAAGGCTTTAACAAATCTTAGTTAAATGAAAAATGGTAATGAATTTTTTGGAACTTTTAATAGTAAGTGAGAAAAAAGAGAGATAATTATTGCACATGCATTTTTAATCTATGGCTAAACAACAAAAATACTAAAATGCCCATTTGGTATTAAAATCCATTAAATAAGGACACAAATAATTACAAGATTGTCACTTTTATTGTTGACCTTTGATCAAACCTAATCAATGATCAAGATTAACTTCTCGCACTTCTCGCTCTAATATGACTTCTCGCATGAACCATTATATATATATATATATACATACATACATACATACATACATATATATATATATGTGTGTGTGTGCGCGCGCGCGTGTCTATTAGAAACGATTAATATAAAATAACCTCGTAATACGAACGAAACCTTTAATATCCTACGTGTCGCGCTCTGGTCACTCTCTGCCCCCTCTTAAGCCACCATATTGCTTCATTTGTAAATGGAGTTTTTTTTATGCGTTTGAACCATTTTGACAGGCATGGGGCTTCTAATGAAACCCGGATAGCCAACGGGTCATAAAAGCTCATTTAACATTTTCCTCTTTTCTCTGCCTGCGAGACCTTGCTCACACCCACCTTATCGCAGGTGTGGATTGAAACGGGGAGAAGACTGAGAGAATGTCATGGTGGATTGAAAGTCTTTCTCTATCTTCACAATTGAAAAACCTTACATTTCAATCAACGATTCCATGGTGCGATTTAATCGCTTCAGCAACACATTAATTGTGCACTAATTTTGAATCATTTTTCTTTTTGCAGGCGTCTTTTTCTTATTATGCTAATTTCAAACCGAATTTAATAAGTAAGTTGTATCATTGCCCCTAATCTATATGTATACTTAAAATTGATTGGATTTTGTTTATATTTAAGATCGGCCTTTGTTATCTATTAAAGATTCATAGTTCTTTATTAATTAGGTTTTTTCGTTAATCTTTTTAAGGTTTTATGATATATTATTATTATTATTATTATTATTGTATTCAATTTCGAAAGGTTATTTCCATTAGTGTTCTGATTTGGGTTATTTTTCGTTATGTCTTTGTTAGTTATTTAAGATCATTTGAGGTTTATGATCCCGCTAATAAAATCATGACTGGATAGTGTTGAAACTTTACACCCTTCTAAATCATGTGCATTTATTATTATTATTATTATTATTATTTTTTATATGATTGGAGATGTTTGTTACAATGGAACTCTAATTGATATAGAAGAAAGCCATCGCTGTTATTCATAGATGTTAAAATATATAATTACAACAAGTACTATGTTTTAGAACTATTAATCTTTGTTTCTATAGGTTTGACCACATCCAAATTCCTCTTGATTTTATGTTAGAAGCTTTACTAATAAACTCCAAAATTGTGATTTACAAATTTATGTTTAATTTTAATCATTGGCTTCAAGCTGAAGTGAATTAATTTTTGTTTACATTCAAAGTTAAAGTATTACATTATTTAATTTGGTAGCTTTAATGTTTTGGGCTAAACACCCCAGTAGGGTATTCTAGTGAAGTTTAACTTTAATGATCAAACAATTATTTTTAAAATTTAATTTCATGCTGATTGGTTTTAATTTAGTCAAGTACTTCAGTGGGGTATTCCAGTAAACTTTGGGTTTCATGGTTATATAATTTCATTTATGTAGATTGGATATAACGTATTTTAAGGATTTGTAAATTGTTTTATCTCCTGATTTATTCGTAGATCATAACTCACTTTAATTTAGATGCTTATTTAATTTGCAACGTTTTTATTTTTTTATACACATATGTTTGTTAAACTTTAGGATTTATATGGTTTTGTTTAATAATATATGTATTTTTAGATAACGATATTGTTGGTGTTTGAAACTTCGCTTTTAACTCAATATTACTACATGTTTTACTTATTTGTAAGTTTAAGTATCTAAATTGAACAAATGTGTTATCTGCAGTTTTGCACATAAATAAAGAAATAATATAATTTCGCATATTACAAAAGGAGAATTGTAGTGTCTTATGAGAGTGTCTTGGTACTACACTTAAGGTCAGTTGTTTCTACTTTATGTGTAATATGTTTTTTGATGTGCTCTTGGGTATGCGTGTACCTTTGTATGTTGAAAATATGTAGTTTAAAACTTTTTTTTTACATTAATCTTTTAATAATTGTAGTGTCAAACGTGTATTTTATCGTCGGCAAAATTCATCAAAAATAAGCAAAGAATACATTTTTGGGAGACAAGACATATTTTATGATACATGAATGAAGTCTCTATAATTAAATAAAAATGAAAAGGTATGCAACTTTGTTTTACATTTGATAATTATTTTTGTTACAACAATAGTATGATCACTACCAAAATCTGTTTATGAAAAAACAAAAAAGAAAATAATCACTTGCAGGTAATACCAACTTTCTATTTCAAAAGAATCCCAAATGGTGAAGCATTTAACATGATTAAAAAACTTATTTCAAGAACATTGTTGATGTTGTTTTGGGAAGCGAGTAGCAACTTACTGATATTTTATCATCAGATATCTAGCATGTTGAAAACAAGGCCAATTCTTAAATAAATATCTTCATGTATCAATACAACAAGTTCAGAAAGTTAAAGTTTAAGATGTTGGTTTCTTTCTCAATTTATGTTGGTCATAATTCATAAACGATCCAATGTTAACAAGAAGCGTATTTGATTGAGTTCGGTTATAGTGGAGGTTACATATTTCGTTTACATTTAGACCAAAATGTTTAGCTTCGTCTTTTAGAAAATAGGAAACACTAGGCCGTTGGCATAATGGAATCCTTGGTATTCCAAGGTACCTTATTATTACTTTGTTCATGTTCGTTCATTAAAAACAAGGGCATGTTCGTGTGCATTCATGCTTGTTCTTTTAGTATATAAATGAACAGTTTGCAATGGAAATGAACAAGTCTAATACATCACAATTTATCCAGAAAACACATCTAAGTTAGTGGCTTAAATTTACCTCATTCATTTAAATGAGCCATTTTTATTTTCATATATATATATATATATATATATATCTATTTTGATGTTTATAAAACATAAACGAGAGAAAATACATCAACGTAAATAAACGAACATAACGGATGCTCACGAACATTAATGAACAAACAAAATGCATGTTCATGTTTGTTCGTTTTTTAAATAAAGGAAGATGACTTCCAGCCGAACAGTTCGTTAATGTTCGGTTCTTTTATAGGCTTAAATTAGCATGTAAGCTGATTGAAAATACATCTAGTAGTTATAATAAATAGCATATATTTTAGAGTAGTAACTATAGATATATTTATATAAACACTTTTAGAAACTTTATACATTTACAAGCTCTAATTAACACTACTAGAAGAAAGAATAAAACATAATCCTAAAAGGTCATATGGGTAACACGAGTTAAAAGTCGTCTGAAATTTATTTCATTGTGTTTTTGTAATCATGCTAACGGGTTTGCACAGTCAAACCTAAGCTTGACATAATTTTATGAATACCTTGACAGGAAATGAATGCTATTTTAGCTCTATTGTATCCTCAAAATATAATTTTTATGATAAAGAAGATACAATAGGTATACACAATTTCTTTATGATCATGCTTTGTAATGGACTGTTTATAAATGAGTCATAATATCAACTTCATTTTTGGCAGGAGCATCCATCAAGGTTAAAGTTTGTATTATCACTTGCTTCACTGAAGTACCAGGTGAACTCTAGAAGTTAAGTGCCAAGATTCATATTAGTAGTTTATCTTCTTTTTAAACTTATTGGCTTGACTTCAAAAGTCAAATTTCACCCAATAAAACAGATATAAAATATTTTAAAATTTTTAGGAAACCGGTGGTGGTGACGGACGCGATGGTGGTGACTGCCTTGGTGGTGGTGGTGGCAGTGCAATATGTCACATAAGCATGCCACATATATGCCAAATAAGAATGTTACTTCATGAAAACTAATGACGTTAGGATATCGTTAGTAAGGGTTCATTGGTAGAAAAAAATGATAAAATATGAGACTGTCATTAGTCATTTCGTTAGTTATGATCTGCAGTGGCCAAAAGGTGTTAGTTAAGATTATTTAAAATTAATATATTATTTAAAAGTTGTTGTAAATTGTTATTGACACAATGTTTGATTAAATAAACTAAGAAAAAACACAAACCTCTTCAACAGCCTACAAAACTTCCACTTAACAACAAAATTCGTCCTAATTAAGGGGAATATTAACTTAGGGTTTCTAATTGTTGAATGAAATGAATGATTTGATAAAGAAGGTGAGAAAAGAGTTTCTTAAGACGGTTTATTATCATTATAGCGTCACTTTCAAATGACGGCTTCCAATTATTACCCATTTTAAAATATAAGAAAGAAATAAATATACAAAACTTCATAATATAAAATTTTATGTATAAATTATTAAAATCATGTACATTATTAATAAAAAAATATTTTTTAAAAAACATAGTTTTTACATATGATCATAAATTTTCGTTAATATAATTCATAAACTAATATAACTTGTATTATATTTGATAAGAATAAAAACTAATTAACAAATTAAATGTTCTTTTAATACACAACAATAACTAAACTACAAAATCTATAAATACAATAAAAATACATACAAAATAATAAGAAAATCACAAACTAAACATCATACTTGAAAAAAAATAAAAAATTAATAATTCACCCAAAAATGAAATGATAACACATGACGTACCCATTTCAGATAGACGTGGAACTTGAATTGGCCTATAGAAATTCATATGCATCAATTTATCAAAAGCTCAATTCAATATCAAGCACAAAATACATATTTTAAACAACAAAAAACAAAATGTTGGGTTATATTGTTTGACAGACACATGAGAGCCCATTTTTGGTGATCCATTAAACAACATATACGTTCTACATCACCAACGAACTGTAACAACTCAATACAAACGAAAATAACACAAACCCTTAAAATTTCTTTACGCATTCATGTATATTAGGACGAAAATTCGCATCTTAAATAACAAAATGTTGGGTCATGTTAACTACTAGACCAATGAGACCCATTTGAGAAGTAAACAAATAACAAAACAAACTATACTTTAGCTACAACTAATAAATATAACATATTTAATAAGTTCATGTAACCTTTAAGTTAAATACCTAAACATATCCTACATGAAAAATATACATAAACAATAATTAAAAAAAAACAATTTAAAAAAAAAAAACTAAAAGTAACCTGGGTAACAGGCGGGCTAAAATCTAGTATAATATATATTTTTTTCTTTACAACAAAATCATAGTCTTTGTTATAACAAACCACAAGGAAAAGTAAAGAAAAAAAGAAGAAGAAAATTACATCCTACATTGGTAGAGGAAAGAAAAGGAGAGGCTTCCACCATGGTATAAATAGAAATGTAAGTTCTTGTCTCACATCGCTAGATTATAAAACTAGTGAGCTCTTTATAAGAAAGAAAACTCATATGTTAATATTCTTATAAGACAGAGCACACCAGTGGTCCTAACGGAGGGTGCAAAGCACCAGAACGCGCACGGGCACATGATAGGGCGAAGTGCGATGGGCGCAATGTGGCGCACTTTGCACTTCGCACGCTCGCATCGCCGCGAGCTGCTTAAGGGTCGCCTTAGTATTTTTGTGGAAATTCAAAATTTTTAATAATCTTCCAATAGCGTTACGCGACAGGTGTAGATTAGTTTCATCATGGTACGCGATGATGTGTCAATTATCAGAAACTTTGCGGCGTCGCGATACGCGATGGACTATCAAAGTAACACATCGTGATACACGACGTGGAAGTTACGCGGACAAGATACGTAACGTGACACGAAGCCTACCTAGGTCTGACTCGACAATGCAATAAGATTCATCGTGATACGTGATGCCCTTTGTTTATGACCATCGCGTATCGTGACGGGTTCCAAAATCAGCTATAAACAGATTGGAAATGAGACGTTCACTCCTTGTCCCAAAACTTTCTTTCTTTTGAATTTTCTTATATAATATATATATATATATATATATATATATATATATATATATATATATATCAAGAAGATTGTATAATACCCGAGTGATCGTAGCGATATCCTATCCGATTGAAAGAAACTTATATACGTGAATCCAAAAGCTCTGCCTATCAAGGTTAGACATTGTGCCATCGTGTAAAGTTTTTAATCTTGTGATTGTCGTTATGATTATTGGTTTTATACTAATCTAGATATACTACATTGTGTTTAATCTAGGTGCTTAAATACCAGGAAGCGTTCATTAATTGTAAGCTTGCAAGGTGAGACATTCGAGTTTTTGTACAATTCACATTTGCGTGAGACAACTATTTTTCCGCCACTGTCATGATAATTTCAAAACCTATAAAACTCATGGCAGATGGTCTAAATGTTTTCAAATAAATATTTTATATTTTTAAAAGTATTTTAAATACATTATAGTGATTAAGTCTCTGTAGACTTACGGGATGGTTACTACTGGTATTGTGGGGGGCTTGCCTGCTGGGCAATTACACACTACTTATTGGATAACTATTAGCTAATAAGTAATATGACCACAGTCATAGATACGGTCTAGTGACAAGTACCTTTCTGTAATTTGTAAGCTGGCAGATGTAAAAACATCTTAATGTTATAAATGTAAAATGTGTCTTTTACAAATGAATGTACTCACCAGTATTTCTTGCTGATCAAATATTTTAAATAAGTTTCAGGTGACCTGTTAGAGACAAAGGAATGATGCTTGCGAGCTTCCAGCTTAAATAAGTAGCTTGTCACCAGAATAAAGAAACGTGTTTTGTAAATTAGGGTTTATCCCTATAAAGTTTGTTTTTGTATCAAAATGGATTAAATCCTCAGTTTATAATAATAATAATAATGGTGTTCTTATTAGTCTGATCATTTTTCCTAACTACGGTTCTGAAAAAAATATTCTGCTGCAAAATAATTTAATAAATACCGATACCACGAATCAATGTTCACGGTTGTTGGGATGAGAAAAGACTTAAGGAAGATTGGAATCTTCTTAGGCCTCCCATCAAGCTTATACTAAGTCTAGCAAGGTATTTTGCTATCCCAACAAGGTTACTTCTGGAATACCTCTTAATCGATAGGTCGAGCATACTTCACTTTTTCTAGCAAGGTTGTTCTTCAGGTCAAGCGAGGTTTGTTTTAGAGCAAACTCTTGACTAAACAAAGCTAAAACCAAGTCTTTTGATGGATCTAACAAGGTTTATTCATAATAAACAGTGGTCCCAGCAAGCTTGAAGGAAGTTGATAAAGAAATTACTTAAGGACTTCTAACGAGCAAGGTTCAACTCAGAGCAAGCTACAGTGTTACCAGGACACTTGGGTTTGTTCAAATAAGTTAAGTTAACAAAAGGTTGATGGGATCTCTGAAGAACAAGTTTGCTCGTAGGACTTTATCGAGCAAAGTTTGATATGGTCAAGAGGATTGGAGTCTGCTAGATGAATATTTTCCTAAGTAAAGCTTTCCCGGAGAACTGTTCCCCAACACACTTAATGGTTACCAGGTCTGCTCGCAAAAAGACAAAGCTATAAAGCTTGCCTGAAGACCTGTTTAGGCTTAGCATTTATTGTAATACGTTTGAATATGAATGTATCAATCATTAGGGTTTCTAATAAAGGGAATGTCAGGTGTCAGGGTAGGCCTATAAAAGGAATATTTTAGTGCACGCCTATGAGACACAGACGAAAAACAACGGACCTGAACGTATATCATGATTTTACGGCTGACTCCCTCCTGTACGGAAAGCTGCCATAAATCCTGACATTCCACCTTTAAACCCTAATCGATTTTCATTGTATCCTTCATAGTATATATATAAATCTTTTGAGTTATTGTTTGTGTTTGTTACTTTCATGTCCGTTGTGCAACATCTAGAGTATTATTGATTCCGCCTTTAATATTCTACTGTTCTTTCACAAAAATAGTAAGTTGTAACCATCTTGTTGACACTTAGGTGTGAGCTTCGACATTGAGTGAGTGATCTATTGAGTGAGCTATATATGAGACCGACAAGTGGTATAAGAGATTTTTGTTACTATTTTTGTGACGAACTATTGCTGATTATTGCTGATTTTGAAGATGAAGAATGACGTCAGCTGACAACTGTTACATTGGCTTGTGACGTTAGCTGCCATGTTTTTCATTTTTCACAGATCTACAATATTTTTGAGGTTTAAAAGTCTTTCCTTACTCAGATCTACATTAAAGTTCTTTTCTTTACTATAGATCTTACTCTAATCCGTCCAGATATATCAGAGATGAGGATTTTGTTCACATATCTGGTTATTTTTCATAGAGTGTTTAAGTTTTTGTTTAAGTTTGTTAAGTTTTTCATGTTTTTTCAAAATATTTTAAAATACCAAAAAGATGTCTGGATCATTGGATGAGCAAGAGGTTTCTACTAATAAGACTCCTAGGCTGTATGGACAAGAAAATTACATCGAATGAAAAGTGCTGTTTGAAGCTGCAGTTTGTTACAACGATGTTGAGATGTGGAACTCTATTAAGAATGGGACTTATGTTCCCGATGGCACTGCAAACAATCAAACTGTTGAAAGGACCATGAAAAAGAAAGGTGACAGAGCCTTAGCTGTGCTAAAGCTGGGTTTATCATGGGAATTTCCGACCAAAGTGGCTCATCATACCATAGCAAAAGCAATGTATAATGCTTTGGTAGAGATGTTTGAAGGGAATATCGAGCTGAAGGATATAAAGAAAGATAGGCTGACCGTTTCAAGTTTATAGAGGGTGAAAGATTGAAGTCAGTGTTGGAAAGGTTCTTGGCAATTGTTAATGAGATCAGGATAACTGATCTTGCCATCACAGACTTTGATTTGAACAAGAAATTGTTGTCATCTTTATAAGCAGAGTGGTACACTGCTAGCAAATTCATTAAGCAGAAACCAAACTTTTCAGCTCTTAAGCTTGATGATGTGATATGCTTCTTGCAAGAAGCAGAACATGAGATGATTAAAAACAACCTGATCAAAGAAGACGAACCAAGTTTTTAAGTGGCTAATGCACTCATTGCACCCATGGGAAACTTGTCCACAAAGAATCAACAACAAATTCCCATAATAGAAGAGCCAAGTGAATATCAATCACGATTTAATGTCCAACTGATTGATGATAATTACACATCTTCTATGGCCAGTGGACATGCTCCTTATGGTGGCGGCAATGTTAATCAAGGAAATGAGTATCAAGCCTTATTCTCAACGTTTACTGAGTTATACAATGCCTTTGTGGCTATGAACTTGATCCACACCAGTGTTGTTCAAGAAGACCTTGAGCAGATAGATGTAGATGACTTAGAAGATATGGATTTGAAATGGCAAGTTGCTATGTTAGCTGTGAGAAGCAAGAGACTCTTTAACAGAACAAGAAGATCTTTGGTTTCAGGAACCAATGATAGAATTGGATTTGACAAATCCAAGGCTATTTGCTACAACTGCCAATTACCTGGTCACTTTGCAAGGGAGTGCAATCAACCTAGACAGTTTCAAAACAACTAGCCAATAAATCAGTTTCAACATCAGAATCAGAATCAAGGTCAGCAAAGAAACTTCAACAACTTCAACAACAACCAACAACAGAACCATCAACAAGTCATTCCTCAACAACAACCCTTTCAAAGAAATCAACAGAACCCTCCACAAGCTCTTGCAAATCAAAACAGAAACAATCCTAACCAACCAAGAAACCAAGGAAATGTTGCCTTAGCTTAAGAACCACAGCACGAGCGTGGATTTGACTAGAGTAATCATGCTGAGGACATTGAAAAGGAAAATGTGGTTTCATGGCTAAGATTGAAGGTGAAGCTGAATCCTCTTCATCTCAGGTACATTCAAATTTCTCAAAACTTGAATTACTTGAAATGAGTGAATCATTAAGAATGACAGTTGAAAATCTACAAAGTGAATGTTTTAAGAAACATAGTATGATCAATGTTTATGTGATAAGTGATTTGACTTATGAGTAAAGGATTACGATTCTGGAATAAGACTGTATGGATAGTTACATGATTCAATCCAGATATGTCACTAAAATAGAAGAGTTGAAGAAGATGTATTTGGATGAAAAGTTGAAGAATACTGAACTTCAAATTGAAAATGATTTCCTGAAAAATTTTGTTTCAACTGGGAATATTTGTGGGAAGTTAAAAAAGATCAAGGAAGAAGATAAATATAAGGTTGTTCCTCCACCTTTCAATTACAATTATGCATTGAAGGTTGATAAGGAAAAGAGGAATGCATACCTTGATCAGTTTAGAGAAGTATTTAAGGAAAAGGAAGATTTCATTGAAAAATTATAAGTTAGTGGAAGTTGATGACAAGGGTGAGTTTATGATGACAGAAGAAGTGAATGATAAGAAGAGTGTTGAGACTTTTGTTGGTGTACAAGTTTCTGAAGATGACTTTGATGAAGAATGTTTGAATAGAGATGACTTGAGTGATTCAAGTGACAAAAGCTCAAGTAATGAAAGCTTAAAGAAGGCGAAGAATGGCAGAAAGGAGCAAAAGGACAAGATTCTCTTATTCCCAAAGATAACTCCAATGATGAGAAGGCATCATGAGCAGATGAGAAGGGAAAACTAGTCATTTGATATTTGTGGTTGTTCAAAATCAAAGAACAACCAAGAAAGAACAGCCGACAAAGTCAACCAAAGAAGAGAGAATGTCAGGGAAAACAAGAAAACAGAAGTATCAAAGAAAAATGATGATCTTTTCATCCATGTGTATCCTGTTATCTCAAACCAAGAGTTTTATAACATTGGGGAAGAGTATAGAGGAAGGCAATCAAGATATAGAGGAAGCATTGATGATGAAACAATTAATATAGAGAGAATAGTCTTTGCCAAGGGTTCTGTGGAAAGACAAGATATAAAAATTGAGGAATTCGTACCTTTCTCAATTGATTATCATGGTCTTAAAACTCAAAGAACCATTGGAGTCAATCCCCTAAGACCAAGTGAAATATTCAAAAAGGGGAAGTCAAGTGAAAGCCTCAAAGGAAGAGTGTGGTGCAAATATTGTGATGAATATGGACATCACATAGATTCTTGCCATGAAAGACTTACTTTCAAACCAATTGATGTTCCAAATTCAATAATGTTTGGACAAGACTTTGGATTTTACAAGAAGAAGAATGATGAATATTTGGGGAAAGGCAAGAAGTTATGTGATGATGTTGTGAGCAATGTTAAAGCCATGGGTGAGAAGAAAGTTGAAATTGGTGATAAGAAAGTGAAAAACAATTTGAATGTTCAATAGAAGAAGAAGAGTCCAATGATCAAGCAACCTATCAGAATCAAACCTGACAAGGTTGCTAAAACTGTGAAATCTGTTGACCATGGAAAGTCAACAGAAAGAGAAAAGAAAGTTAAGAAGGAAATGTTCAAGAGAAAGAAATCAAAAGAATTGAATGATGATGAATAATTTCTGTTAAAGCATGGCTTTGAGCCACAAGGATTTCTGTGGAAGCCAAGAAGTGATAAACTAGTGACAAAGGAGACACAAGTGACATATGAAACCCTTGTAACAAGGGTGAAGAAAGAATTTGTCATTGAGGAATGCAAGAGAATTATACCATATGTGGGAACATCATATGAAACTGGCTATGACACAAATGATTCTATTGAATCCTGTGAAATTGTTTATAAGGACCCCACACCCCATGAAACATTTGTTCATGTCACTAATGATTTCCAAGTTGATCTAGCTTGTACTTCATCACTTAACTGATCATTTTTCTTTGATTTATGCAGGAACAGTCCACACCAATCAATGATGTATGGATTATGGACAATGGATATTCCAGGCACATGACATGTGACAAGAGGTCACTGGTGAATTATGAAGAGAAGTTTGAAGGACCTGTTGCATTTGGGAGTGAAGAGAATGGAGGGAAAATTGTGGGGAAAGGCATTTTAACTAATGGGAAAGTGTCATTTGATAATGTGTTTTATGTGGAAGGATTGCAATATAATTTTTTTTGCATCTCACAAATGTATGATAAAGGTTATAAGTTGGTTTTGATGATTCTCACCGTTTCATCCTCAAACCTGAATTTGTAATCCTTTCTAACATGATTATGATGGTGGCTCTTAGAAATAGGAACATGTATGAATTGAGAATGAAGGATGCTACCTCTAAGGGTGGAACTTGTTTTGTATCAAAGGCCACTAAAAATGAAACAAAATTGTGGCATAGAAAGTTTTGTCATGTTAACTTAAAGAACATGAACAAACTTGTTAAGGGCGAACATGTAATTGGTTTACCAACAAGGGAGTTCAAGCTAGATGACAAATGCATTTCATGTCAAAAGGGAAAGCAGCATAAATCATCACACAAAGCAAAACTTATAAATTCAATTAAACAAGTACTAGAAATGCTTCACATGGATCTTTTTGGTCCTGTAAGTGTTCCTTGTATAGATAAGAAAAGATATTTCTTGGTGATCATTGATGATTATTCAAGATATACTTGGGTTTATTTTCTGAATTCCAAGGATGAGGCTGCTGAGTTGATTAAAGGTGTGTGACAAGGATTGAGAACCAACTGGATGTTAGGATGAAGGTCATGAGAAGTGATAATGGCACTGAGTTCAAGAATGGTGTGATGACTAAATTCTGTCTTGCAAAAGGAATTCTTCAACAATTCAGTGCACCTATAACTCCTGAACAAAATGGGGTTGCGGAAAGAAGAAACAGAAAACTCACTGAAGCTGCAAGAACCATGTTAGCAGATACTTATCTGCCTGTCACATTTTGGGCAGAAGCTATCAATATTGCTTGCTATGTTCAGAACATGATACTTCTCAACAAAAGTCATAACAAAACTCCCTATGAGACTTTGTTTAATAAAAAACCCTACATCAATTTTCTCAAGCCTTTTGGATACAAGTGCTCACTTTTGAATACCAAAGACTACTTGAACAAGTTACAATCAAAATCTTTAGATCTTTTCTTTGTTGGATACTCCACACACTCAAAAGACTATAGAATATATTTAAAAGATCATTTGAGTGTGATTGAATCTTCTGATGTTATCTTCAGTGAGAACCAATTTAACACAATATCAAAGACACAAATCTTGATTCAAAATATCAAAGACATAAATCTTGATTCAAATATCACTTTAGATCAAGTTGTGAAAACAACCTATGTTGAAAGAAATCATCCACCTGAAACATTATTATAAATATTTTGGAACGAGTTACCATAAGTGCATCTAAATCTGCAAATATTTGTTTGTACTCCTGCTTCCTATCCCAAATTGAACCCAAGAATATTGTTCAATCACTAAAGGACAATAGTTGGGTGGAAGCAATGCAAGAGGAGTTGGCTCAATTCAAAAATCTCCATGTATGGGAACTTGTAGATAAGCCAAGAGGTAAGTATGTTATTGTTATCAAATTGGTTTTCAGAAATAAAAGGGTTGAGAGAGGGACTATAATGAAAAATAAAGCAAGACTAGTTGCAGTAGGATGCTTACAAGAAGAAGGAATTGACTTTGAGGAAGTGTTTGCACCTGTGGCAAGGCTAGAAGCAATAAGAATCTTCCTAGCTTATGCTGCTTCAAAGAACATAAGAGTTTTTCAACTGGATGTTAATTATCTTAAAATAAAAAATTGAAGAGGAGGTGTATGTCACTCAACCTCCAGGTTTTGAGGATCCTGAGTTTCCAAATAGAGTCTATAAGTTAAACAAAGCTCTATATGGACTACATCAAGCTCCAAGTAATTAGTATGATTAGTTACCAAATCACCTGATTGTTAATGGCTTTCAAAGGGGAGCAATTGACAAAACCCTCTTCTACAAGAAAAAAGGAAGAGATTTACTCCTGCTTCAAGTTTATGTTGATGATATCATCTTTGGGTTTACAAATGAACAACTGTGTTTGGAGTTTGAGGAAGTTATGAAGTCTAAGTATTGCATGAGCTCAATGGGAGAAATGAATTTCTATCTTGGATTGCAAGTTCAGCAAAAGAAGGATGGAATTCTCATTTTTCAATCAAAGTATGTGCAAGACATCTTGAACAAGTTCAAATGTCAAGACTTGAAGACTGCTTCTACTACAATGGACACCCATGAGAAAATGATAGCTGATGAAAAGGGGGAGCCTGTTGATGAACATGAATACAGGGCAAAAGTTGGATCACTAATGTACCTGGCTGCTTGAAGGCCAGACATTATGTTTGATGTTTGTGTGTATGCAAGATTCCAATCAAGTCCAAAAGTATCCCACATGACTACTGTCAAGAGGATTTTTAGATATCTGAAAGGAAGACCAGATTTAGGGATATGTGATGTGGTCTAAAATATACATAATCTTATGTAAATATTTCCTACGGTTTTAAATACTTTTGAGTTAGGCTTTATTTAATATTACTCTTTAGTGATTTATATTAGAATTACGTATGTTGAAGAGACTATTGATGTCAAATTGTTAAAGTTAGTTACAAGGGTTTTAACCACTAGTGTATGGCTAATGAAACAGTGCGTTGATAAATTAATGGGGACATCAAAGAAAAATGGTGGATTCATTATATCAAATGCTAGGAGATAAGAAATGAGTTTTGGGCTACTAACCTTCACGTGGAATATATTAGAATTGCTTAAAAGACAAGTGGGCTTCGTTAATTAAGATGGATTGTGTTGTGTAAATGGTTGGCCCATTAATAAATATATATTACACATGAGGTCGGCTGATTTGTGTGGAACCCTAAGTGAGAGCCGTCAACAGAGAAGGGGGGTGAACAAGGATTGAAGGGTCAGCCCCTGTTGAAAAGAGAAAAAGGGACGAAGCCGTTGGTTCAAGCAAAGATCGTTTGAATTCGACACCTACTCAACCAAACAATATTATTATTTGGTTCGAATTTCTTATTTTCATTATGAATTTATTATTTATACATATTTATTTTGGTTTGTACTTGAGTATGGTTGTTGGATAAACCCTTAAACCGCCTAGGTTTATGATGAACTTTTGTTGATTTTGGATTTTGGGTTGGATTTTGTTTTCGTTTATGGATTTATGATTAAGTAAGAGGTTTATTGTTATTCATTCGATGCATATGTGTACTTAGGATTGTTTGATGAGTTTTATTGTTTCACAGTTTCCTTGGTGATTGTTTTATATTATAGGTGTCTGTTAGGTCATCTACTGTGTGTTTTTGACTAGTTTATGGTTGATTTGCAATAATACCATAGGAACAATATTAATAAATCAAATAGATATAAGTGTGCTGCTAATATAAATAGCTGTAAGGTGATAGATTATGTGATAGGTCTTGGTTGATGAATTGCTAGATTTAGTTCATCATAAGGAGTCCGTCTAGGTTTGGTTTATTTTCCTTGTCTATCTGGTCGAGTAAGTTTTTTAAACTACCTTTGATTTCCGCGCTACAAGGTAGGATTTCTTATAGAGGTACTTGCCATAAAATAAATTAGCGATCGTAAGTGAGTCTAATTAAACCGGTAATTCCATTGGTGTCTTCTTAAGAAGGGTCAAGGGTCCAGTTCGGTTTCCCTTTAAATGAATTATTTAAGATCATGGTTCCATAACTTAGCATTTTCCAACCATTTGATAATTAATACATTAGGGATTCTGGCCTACGTGGTTGTTTGTCATCATCTGAATTAAGTCTATCTTCTAAGTCGATTTGTCTTTAGTTTTATTAATTAGGTTTAATATTAGTTTAATCTTAGTATTTTAGTAGAACCCCCCATAATATAAATAAATTGTCGTGTCTGTAGCTGAGTCAAATTTAGCTAGTTTACATAATTAAAATAGTCTCGTGGGTTCGATATCCAGACTTACTTAGCTGTACTAGAGTCGACCGATACACTTGCCGTTTAGTAGTTTTAGGTAAGTTAAGAGTCTATAATTATTACTTAATTTCAATATTAGCTTATTTTTAGTTAATAAATATTAGAAAACTTTTATCACATCAAGTATTTGGCGCCATTTCCGGGGACTATTGGCGATTGCGTTATTAGCTTCGATTAGGCTTACTTGCTACATACGTGCTGTTTGCTTTATTTTTTTGAGTCGTAGGAGTTAGGTTAATATAGTTTAGTTTAATTTCTTTTAATTAATTTATTTTTCTTTAATATATATTTTATTTTACTACTATTTGGTGCTCGTGATCATTTTCTGTTTAAATTTATATTTGCAGTGATCTTCATGGAGTGTTACTATGGGACCAGATTTGAAGAAAATCCTCATAAAGATCAAAGAGGTTTAACTATATGGGATTCATACTTACAAGCAATTATAGACCACCTAGATAAAAACAGCTACCAACCCAGATTATGCGTGGTGTATGATAAGATGGGGAATATTATCGGTTGTAAATACTTATCTGGCGTAATGATGGATCACATACCACATCCAGAAGAGATATTATAAGATGTTTTACGTGTCATCCATATCATTAATCCAAAAGCACCACTTTCGGATATCATGAATGATTTCCGGCTAGGCTTTGTCACACCCCGACCAAAGGCGGCGGAACATGCCGGGGTGCAACGGATTCCCAAGAACACAAGACACTATTAAAGTGACAATATTTAATCAACTCTTTAATTTCATTCAATCACCAAAGTAACACATATTGTTCATACAAATAAACACCAAAATACAAGAAATAAATATTATTCATTCTTCTAATAACCTACAGGTATCAAAATAGAATGACTTCTTCAAACTCCAACTCAAGTAATAATCAAACCTGTAACAATGCATAAAATAATATTTGTCAACACGTATGTTGGTGAGCAATTTCATAGTTTTGAGTATATATAATATGAGCGAAATCCACAAATGTATATGAGACCATAAATAAAAGCATCAATCGTGGCATATAAATCATATGTAAATGAGGATCCTTTCTAATCGGTAACAACCGACATACTTGGATAATGAGGCCCTATTCTACTAGCACAAGGCTAAGTAGTTAGGGGAGCGTATGATCATACTTAATGAGGCTTAACAACAACATAAAAATAAACACTCGTGCACGAAAATCATATGAAACATATAACACACAAAAGAGCAAGTATTCTAAGTATCATACACCCTAAAGTTTGTGGTTTGATAACTGTGTATAATAAATCATTCTTGTTTTGAATAACTATGCATGTTACCCCCAATATATAAAAGTGAAAACGGGGGGATGAAATGTACTCACGTTAACTAAGTAACTTGAAAGAATGATTCGTGAATAATTGGAGATCGGGTTTAGCGAGCAAGACCTAAATTAAACGGGTCTTAAGTTAGTAGGTACTATTGGAAGGGTTTAAAGTAAAATATGACAAGTAAAGTAAATACATGAAGTTTATGGTTTAAAAATGTAAATATTTGGGAAATTAAAGACATGTTCTAAAAAGTAAGTTTACTCAAAACCGGGTCTTGGTATTTCATTCATAAATATTACTCAACCTATGTTAAGTAACTTATGTGGGTTATAATGCACTATTGCAATACCCTTGGGTATATGAATACTAAAACAAGATTTTAATCGAGTGTTCGAATTTGTCAATTTGGGTTTAGGTAATTAACTAAACTCAAATTCAACTTTCCAAAATGTTTTGAGATAACTCAATAAAAAAAAAAAAGACTTAACCAAGTATATAGTTCTATTGTGAAGAACCTTAATATCCGTTAAGCGAGTATTTGGTTCACCGGTCCAAACTTGTTATAAGATCAAGTTGGATTCCGACCCACCAAGCAAGTTGATAAAATACTTAAAATTAGTTTAAAATACATCCTTGAAGAAAAGATGAGTTTCGGTGCCCAAAAACACACTTGTGTGTCTTAAGCAAGTGAACTCGGTTTAGTTCGGTTTTGGTTCGGTCCGTGACTCGGAATGATACCGAGGATGGTTGCCACATACCCAAATACCATAGAACAATAAAAATGATTTTAGAAGTTATAATATTCAAATCTTACAGAAACATGTTTATTTAACTATTTCAAACAAAACTAGAAAACAAAACTATTTAAAACAAAAACTAGTAAACAAGAGTTCGGTCTTGGTTCGGTCTTGATTCGGGTCTAATATCGGGATAGAACCGAGACTAGTGACTTCATACCCAATACCATGAAAATCTTTAAACATGAATTAGAAACTAAACTACTTACAATATAAACAAGACTAGTAAAGCATTGAAGGAAAATAGTATAATCAATAACTACAATGAGTCCTCCATGAAGCCTTTTTTTGTAGCATATCACCTCCGGAAAAGATGAAAGCCGAAGGAAACAAGGGGTGCATATTATATATATGTTGTACGACAAGATATGAATTAGTAAGTAACAAAACAAAAATTAAAGAAGGTTGTTGCTTGATTATTATGAACCTTGAAAGTTAGAGAGATGAACTTTGTTTGGGAGATAAAGAAGGTGAAATGAGCAAGAAGAAATGAAGGGGATAGGATAGTTTATATAGGTAATTAGTCAAATTTGTTTTCTATGTTTTATATAAAAGCTTTCATAAGTTTAAAAAAGGTCTAAACAAGTCAAACAATACAAACAACCAACAAAAATCCGGATTTGTGAGCTGGTGGGCCTAGGCCACGCATGACCGGCCTCTCCTCTTGGTCCACGCGGTGCGGCGCCTCCAGGGGGCTGGTCCAGTTTGGTTCGCGAATCGTTTTGGGTTGTTTTCAAGTCGTTTTAGGCGTTTTAAAGTGTATTAAAGACCATTAAAAGGTGTTTTCGAAAACCAACAAGTGTGAGATGATTATGAAACATAAAATTCCATTATTTCTAAAGATTCGGTTTACAAATCGGGTCGGGTTTTGATGCAAATACAAATACAAAAAAAATCAAAAAATGACGAATGTTACAGGCTTAATGTGTTAAATACAAATTAATGAGCCGATGATCGTGGTTGAGGATGCTGGGTTGCAGGATAAGTCAGAGGAGCGTATTCCCTCTTGGGAGGACGAGTTTAAGGACGAATTTGGTGATGATTTGGTTGGTTTAGCTGCTATGGATGAGAGAGATTTTCACCTCGAAAGAGATATTAAGGAGCTTGAAGTTTTGTTATTCGTTGTGACATCCGGCATTTTTAAGTTAACTCTGTTAACTAAACCCAGTTAAATCCTGTTGACTATGTCTATAAACTCAGTTAGTTCTGTTAACTATGAGTATGAACTCTTGTACATGTGATGTCATGTATGCGTATATTTAAGTCAACGTGTCATTGGTGACTTAAACAAGGATAAGTGACTAATTATAACTAGGATAATAAACTCGTCTTATATGTTATAATAAACATGTCATATAACATGTATGATAAGTATAATGTGCTATGTGATTAATATGTTATATTATGGTTATTACATGATGATGTGATTGTAAGTAAGCTAAATGATTAAATAGGTTATATTGTATGTCATGTAACATGTTTATTATTTAAATGGAACCTGAGGTTATGTTACATAGGAAATGTTTATTAAAATATGTAGCATGTCACACATGAGTTAATAAAAGTTAACCTAAGTAATTTTATTCATTAAATCAATCATAAAGGGTTGTTAATAACAAGAAGGTTACAACTATTGGATGCCAACACCTTTTCCTTTCCCTTTTCCTCTCTCTTTGGCCGTGATACTCACACACACACACATACTCTCATTTTCTTTCATACAAACAATCATCTTCTAGTATTTTCTGCATAACACAAGAGTTGGTGATTTTGGTAAACAAGGGTTTAAGCATTTGATCAAGCAAAGTGAGTAGATTATTATGTTTATATGTTTCTTTTTCTTTTAATTCATATGAACCTTGTATCCAAATGGTTGGATCATTAAAGGGGATGATCAAAGTTTGACAAGTAAAAAGGATTTTTGTATGTGTCTTGATTAGTATTTTTGAGTCTTTTATAAATACATGTGTTTTTACTTTTCTTATGAAATCAAATGGATAAAAATAAGACATGAAATTTGATTTCGTAAGAATGTTTCTTGATGGTTTGAATCATAAATGTTTCTTGATGATTTTGAATCAAAAGGATGGAAAAGTTGTGATTTGTAGTTGATTGTGGTTAAAACTGTTTATTGGCAGATTAGATGTTACGGATTTGGATTGTTGATAACTTGATGATACGTTTGAGTTTTTGATCTTTTTTTAGTTCTATGAACATGTACTTTGAATCTAGTTTTCAGAAAGTCCGAAATCTTAATTTTTGGACACTGTTTTAATACTTTTTATTAATTTACAAAATCATGATGCAAATCTAAATTAGAGAAAATAATTCTGAGTTGAGTTGTAAATTTCATAACTTGATGATAAAAATAAATATGGATATACTTCTACCTCTAGGATGTTGTAAATTGAATTAGGAATCTAGTCCAATTGGTCTTGCATCAATTGGACAAATATGGAATTTTTGACAAATTTTTGATTACTGCAGTGTTGTTGTAGAAATATAAATCATGTTGTTGTAGTATATGAATATTCTGGACGAATTGGTAAATCCAAAAATTGTGAGAAAAATATATGTTGAACCTAATACTGATGTGTACATATGTGATTTATTTGGTAATTTAATTGTGAGTTTTGATTGATGAGAAAAATCGGTTTAGGTGGTATAAATTGTTAAAGGTGATAAAGGTGTTGGTTGAATTGAGATAATTGCAAATTGTGATATGTTAGTTGTGGTAAATTAGAACTTTGACTTTTTAAGTCAACTTAGAACTAGTTGACTAAATAGTTAGTCTTGCTTGTGATGTTGTAAAAGTGTATTGATTATAGAATTGCAAGGAATATGGCTAAGTGTGTATACTTGATGATTGATTAAGTGTGACTAGAATTATAAGGTAAACATTCTAAGTCCAATATTTTAGTCAAAGGTCAATATTTTAGTCAAAGGTCATTATTTTGGTCAAAGGTCAACATAGAAGTCAACTTTAGTCAAAGTCAACTTTAGTCAAAGCCAACTTTAGTCAAAGTCAACAAAAGTCAAACTTTGGTCAAAAGTCTTTTTATAAACAATGGGAGATTGTTGGATACTAGTGGTTCTAGGAACCATCCCACAAGTTACTTACGTACTTGCATTTTTAGGGTCTTAGCACGTGACGCATTTACTTCGGTCGGATTTGTGTAATACCCGAAGCACCAACAAGGTGAGGTTATGGCCCCACTTTTATACCTTTCCTTTGGGGGAGGAAACATGAAAAACTGTTTTACATTACTTGCTCTAAATCTTTACACAACCGTTTGGTTGCTTATAACGTAGTGTTTCTTTGCCATGAAAAGTTCTCACGAACATCAGACCGTTAACTAAGGTTAACTGGCGTGAAAAATTTAAATAGTACTATTGGGTTTGACAAACCCCACCCTGCATTATTCTCGACTGGAGGTCGAACGGGGTGTAACTTTGACCAAACATTGTTAAGTTTTGGCAATACTTGACTTGAGGCAATAACTAGTCAGCTTCGGTCGTGATGGAAACATAACACTATGCGGCAACGAGTTAACTAAGTGTAGTTAACCATGGGCCACCTTTATTTATAAATGTTTATGAACTGATAGAGCATAACTTACTTTGAAAACCTGTGAACTCACCAACCATATGTGTTGACTCTTTTTAGCATGTTTTCCTCAAGTCACTAGCAAGCACTTGAATTAGGATAACATTGCATGCATGGACTCGCATTGGTTTAAGTTTGAAAACATTTATTTGATATTGGTTTTGCGCTTGTAGCGCCATGAATTATTTAAACTTGTTTGGGAGATGGCTCCCGCACTTTGTTTAGCTTCCGCACTAGCACTTAAGTACTCTGAACATTTTATTTTGATTTGTTAAAACTTTTAAGACCATATAGATGTCGTTTGGTGTGATTAATGTGTTCGGATCCTGGTTTGTCACCCGCCTTACGGTAAAACTCCGTTAGTGGAAATTTGGGGGTGTGACAGATTGGTATCAGAGCCAGGTTATAGCGAACCAGGTTGCATACCATTTCATATAGGTTGCAGTCCGGTCTATAGCTTTTCATGATGCATTAGTTACACTGCACATATATACATGAGATACCACTCACTCATCCCTACCCCAACCCTTGTGTCACAGTATGTCTTCGTCGTCAGCTGATCACGCCAGTGAGAAAACACCTATCATCGCTGAGGAGAGCACACCACCTGCGTCCCCGAGACTGAAGAGGCAGCGGACCATCCCTGATGCTGGCACATCTACTGCTGAGGATTTTTCACCCGAGCACACGTTCTTGCCTAAGCCCCAGTGCGACTGGGAATGGTACCCAGAGGTGGTGACCATGATGATTGAGAAGGAGGAGGTTCCACCCCTAGCTGTTGTAGGTCCTTCTTGCCCTACTCTACCCGCTCTGCCATGCCCTCCTAAGCGGGTGATAGCTGCACTTGTTTCTGGCCTGGATAAGGCGCAGTGTGGGAAATAGGGTATGAAGTCGGACATTGCTAAGCTAGCGCAGAAACAGAGTGGAGCAAAGCATAAGATGGATTTCTTGAGGGAGCTCTGCGATCGGAGGTCAGAGATGCACTACAAGTTAACCTTTGAAGTTGAGAGGCTAGGTGAGAAGATGCAGATGCTTGCAGACAGGGTGATAGATCTGACTAACGAACTTAACATTGCTCGTAACCGTATTCGGGATCTGGAGGACCGGATGGAACCTCCAGAGGACCCAGTGGAGGACCCTGAAGAAGACCCAGAGGAGGACCCCGAGGAGGATCCGGAGGAAGACCCCGAGGAGGAGCCCGAGCTGAGCGGGTCATCGGGAGTATCTGACGAGTGATATCGTCAGTTGGTATTCGTTTGGATTTCTTTCTTTTATGAACCTAGGTGGAAGGGTTGTTCCCATCCAACAGAGGATATTTTTGAACTATGATGTTTGGATTGAATGATTGTAATAGAATTACAAGTTATCTTTTCAAGTATTGTTTTTCTTAAATTGTGTTGTGATGTTCATAAATTAGTTGTTTGATTGTTATTGATGTACTAGAATTATGGCATTAATCCGGTCTATGTTCATGACTGCGTAGGATTACGTCGGGACGTGGACGTGGCCATGGCAGGGGCAGCATCAACCTCACTCCAGCATAACTGGCGGCACTCATCAACGAGCATGTGACCGCAATGATTGCAGCCTCCCAGATTCCGGGGCAGGCGGCAGGGGGAGCCGCAGGGTGCACCTTTAAGAACTACATGGATTGTAAACCCCATGCGTTTAAAGGCACCGAGGGGGCTGTCGGTTTGCTGCGCTGGATAGAGAAGGCAGAATCGGTATTTGCTATGTGTAATTGCCCGGCTGCGAGCCAGGTGAAGTTTGCTACAGGGACTCTCAAGGAGTCAGCACTTACTTGGTGGAATACCCAAGTTCAGTTGTTGGGTCTAAATGCGGCCAATGCTATGTCATGGGAGGAATTCAAAAATCTGATCAAGACCGAGTATAGCCCGCGTGGTGAAGTGCAGAAGTTAGAGCATGAGTTTTGGAATTTGCGGATGAAGGGTTCCGACATTGAGGCTTATACGACACGATCCCATGAGTTAGCGATACTGTGCCCTCAAATGGTCGATCCTGCTTATAAGAGGGTCGAAATGTATATTGACGGTTTACCTCCGCAGATCCAGAGTATGGTGACGTCGGCAAATCCCGCCAACATTCACTATGCCATCCGGTTAGCTCATAAATTAACTGATCAAGCCGTCAAACAAGGCACTCTCCCGTCCAAGAAGTCTGCTACTGGCACATCCGATAATAAACGCAAATGGGAAAGTAGTGGCAACAACAACTCCAACAACAACAGCACCTCTTCAGGCCACAATCAACAGAGACGGTTTGAGTCTCCTCGCAGGAACAACTACCCGTGCCAGAACCAACAACAGGGAGGATATCAGGGGAAACCCCCAAAGTGTAACAAGTGTAACTTCCATCATGCGGGGAAATGTGATAAGTACCGTTACAACAAGTGTGGCAAACATGGCCACGAAACCAAGTTTTGCCAAGTAGACAACCCCCAGAAACAAGCCCCACCTCAAGAGGCCCCGAAAGGGTGTTTTGAGTATGGACAGGAGGGTCACTTTAAGAGAAACTGCCCCAAACTGAAGAATGCTGGTAACGGAGGGGCAAATGGCAACGGGAAGAATGGTAACAATGGGAATGGTAACAACGGAGGTGACGGCAGGGGAAGAGCCTTCGTTATTGGTGGTGGTCCAGGTGAGACTTTTAACGACTCCGTAACTATTACCGGTAAATATAAAATGAATGGTTGTTATGCGCTAACTTTATTTGATACCGGGGCCGATCGAAGTTTCGTGTCAACTAAATTTTGTGAAATGGTTAATAGCACCCCATCTGCCCTTGAGTCTAAGTACACTATCGAGTTAGCAGATGGTAAAACCATCCAAGTGTCCCATATTTTGAAGGGTTGTACCGTAGAATTGTCTAGTCATTTGTTTCCCATAGATCTTATGCCGATTGAACTTGGTAGCTTCGACTTAGTTATTGGGATGGATTGGTTGTCCGAGTACCAAGCCGAGGTCGTCTGTCACGAGAAGATCGTCCGCGTACCTCTCCCTGGGGGAGAAACTCTCATTGTTCATGGTGAGAAAGAGAGTGCGACAGTTGGGATCATTTCCCTTATGAAGGCACAGAAGTTACTGCGTAAAGGCCATACTGCGATCTTAGCCCTAATCACCGACAAAGGTACTGACGAGGCTGTGGAGGAGGAGGTCTCAATCGACCAGATCCCTATTGTTAGAGACTTTCCTGAGGTTTTCCCCGAAGACCTACCTGGCCTTCCGCCTCACAGACAAGTGGAGTTCCAAATCGACGTGACACAAGGAGCTGTTCCTGTAGCTCGTGCACCGTATCACCTTGCTCCGAAGGAGTTAGAGGAACTGTCTAAGCAGTTGCAAGAACTGCTAGATAAGGGTTTCATACGCCCCAGTTCATCCCCGTGGGGAGCTCAAGTCCTATTCGTGAAGAAGAAGGATGGAACTCTACGCATGTGTATCGACTATCGGGAACTTAATATGGTGACGACCAAGAACCGGTATCCCTTGCCACGTATTGATGATCTGTTCGATCAGCTGCAAGGATCCAGTTACTACTTGAAGGTCGACCTTAGGTCGGGTTATCACCAACTCCGAGTTCGGGAAGAAGACATTGCGAAAACAGCGTTTCGTACTCGTTATGGACACTATGAGTTCGCCGTTATGCCATTTGGGTTAACAAACGCCCCAGCCGTATTCATGGACCTCATGAATCGTGTTTGTAAGCCTTATTTGGATAAATTCGTCATTGTGTTCATAGACGACATCTTGATATATTCGAAGACAAGGGAGGAACATGAAAAGCACTTGCGATTAATGATGGAGCTACTCATGAAGGAACAACTGTATGCCAAATTATCGAAGTGCGAGTTCTGGATGCGTGAAGTAAAATTTTTGGGCCACGTGGTAAGTGGTGAGGGAATCCAAGTGGACCAGTCCAAGATTGAAGCAATCAAGGATTGGCCAAACCCGAAAACTCCCACCGAGATCCATCAATTTCTGGGATTAGCTGGTTATTATCGCAGATTTATTGGAGGATTTTCCAAGATTGCTCAACCACTCACATCCTTAACCCGCAAGGGCATTGTGTATAAGTGGACCGAGGCACATGACACAGCATTTCAAACTCTGAAAGACAAGCTGTGTAGTGCGCCAATCCTATCACTGCCCGAAGGAGTAGAAGACTTTGTTGTTTACTGCGATGCTTCACTGCAAGGAATTGGATGTGTGCTTATGCAACGGGAAAAGGTCATCGCATATGCTTCTCGACAACTGAAGACCGCTGAAAAGAACTACACGATCCATGACTTAGAACTTGGAGCCGTCATCTTTGCACTAAAAATCTGGAGGCATTACCTCTATGGAACCCGGTGTACGATCTACACTGACCATAAGAGCTTCCAGCACATATTCGAGCAGAAAGAACTGAACATGAGGTAGAGACGATGGGTCGAGTTGCTTAACGATTATGAATGTGCTATTAAGTATCATCCGGGTAAAGCCAACGTGGTGGCTGACGCCTTGAGCCGAAAAGAAACTTTGAAGCCCAGGAGGGTTAGGGCTTTACAACTAACGATTCACTCTGGTTTACCCGAAAAGATCAAGGATGCCCAGTTAGAAGCTCTGAAAGCCGAGAATTTCGATGCCGAATCTTTGCGCGGTGTAGACGGGAACTCAGAGGTTAAGTCAGATGGCATTCGGTATTACCATGATCGAATTTGGGTACCGCGTTATGGGGATCTAAGAACACTGGTCATGGACGAAGCATACAAATCCCGGTACTCAGTACATCCGGGATCAGATAAGATGTACCATGACTTAAAAGAGCTATACTGGTGACCGAGTATGAAAGAGGAAATTGCTGGGTACGTGGCTAAGTGTCTGACATATGCCAAAGTGAAAGCATAACATAGGAAACCGCCGGGATTACTTCAACAACCCGAAATTCCTATGGGGAAATGGGAACAGATATCCATGGATTTCATATCCAAACTACCGAAGACACCCAGCGGTTGCGACATGATTTGGGTCATAGTGGATCGATTGACAAAATCCGCACATTTTCTAGCCATCCGGGAAGCGGACAAGACGGATAGGCTGGCTTGCATTTACATTAAAGAAATCATTTCCCG
The DNA here is from genome assembly GCF_021521415.1 of Bidens hawaiensis. Classification (NCBI taxonomy): domain Eukaryota; kingdom Viridiplantae; phylum Streptophyta; class Magnoliopsida; order Asterales; family Asteraceae; genus Bidens; species Bidens hawaiensis. The sequence continues at coordinate 126,544 of NW_027495076.1, read as the reverse complement.
TCATGGTGTGCCGATATCGTTTATTTCGGACCGTGATGCAAGGTTTACCTCAAACTTTTGGAAATCGTTGCAAAAGTCGTTGGATACACGACTGGATATGAGCACGGCTTATCATCCACAAACAGACGGTCAGAGCGAGCGAACAATACAAACATTGGAGGATATGTTAAGGGCGTGCATCATCGATTTTGGGAGCAGTTGGGAGACGCACTTGCCTTTGGTTGAGTTCTCTTTCAATAACAGTTACCATACGAGCATACAAGCAGCCCCATTTGAAGCTCTGTATGGGCGTAAATGCCGATCACCACTCTGCTGGGCGGAAGTGGGTGAGAGCCAACTAACTGGCCCTGAAATAGTTCATGAAACGACGGAGAGGATAGTTCAGATCCGAAACCGTATGGCAGCAGCACGTGATCGTCAGAAAAGTTATGCTGATAAGCGTAGAAGGCCTTTGGAATTTGAAGTCGGGGACAAAGTTTTATTAAAAGTCGCACCGTGGAAGGGTGTCATTCGTTTCGGAAAACGGGGAAACTTGAGCCCGCGTTACGTAGGGCCATTCGAAATCGTGGAACGAATCGGTCCATTGGCTTATAGGTTGGACTTACCGGAACAACTCCGCGGGGTACATAACGTCTTCCACGTATCAAATCTTAAAAAGTGTTTGGCTAACGAAAACTTGATAGTTCCTTTGGAGGAACTAGAAGTGGACGAACAGTTACGTTTCATCGAAGAGCCAGTGGAAATCATGGACCAGGACGTAAAGACACGTAGGCACAGTAAAACTCCTATCATTCGCGTTCGTTGGAACTCTAAGCGTGGACCAGAGTTCACATGGGAGCGCAAAGACCAGATGAAAGAAAAGTATCCACACCTATTCAAACCTGAAGCCAAACCATAGGTACGATTTAATTTTTCGGGACGAAAATTCTTTTAACAAGGGGATGATGTGACAAACCTAAAATTTTGCTTTTCTATCCCTTTCATGTCCCAGTCTGGTGGTGACATCACATTAATTTTCGGAACGAAAATTCTTTTAACAAGGGGATGATGTGACAAACCTAAAATTTTTCTTTTCTATCCCTTTCATGTCCCAGTCTAGTGGTGACATCACATTAATTTTCGGGACGAAAATTCTTTCAACAAGGGGATGATGTGACATCCGGCATTTTTAAGTTAACTCTGTTAACTAAACCCAGTTAAATCCTGTTGACTATGTCTATAAACTCAGTTAGTTCTGTTAACTATGAGTATGAACTCTTGTACATGTGATGTCATGTATGCGTATATTTAAGTCAACGTGTCATTGGTGACTTAAACAAGGATAAGTGACTAATTATAACTAGGATAATAAACTCGTCTTGCATGTTATAATAAACATGTCATATAACATGTATGATAAGTATAATGTGCTATGTGATTAATATGTTATATTATGGTTATTACATGATGATGTGATTGTAAGTAAGCTAAATGATTAAATAGGTTATATTGTATGTCATGTAACATGTTTATTATTTAAATGGAACCTTAGGTTATGTTACATAGGAAATGTTTATTAAAATATGTAGCATGTCACACATGAGTTAATAAAAGTTAACCTAAGTAATTTTATTCATTAAATCAATCATAAAGGGCTGTTAATAACAAGGAGGTTACAACTATTGGATGCCAACACCTTTTCCTTTCCCTTTTCCTCTCTCTTTGGCTGTGATACTCACACACACACACATACTCTCATTTTCTTTCATACAAACAATCATCTTCTAGTATTTTCTGCATAACACAAGAGTTGGTGATTTTGGTAAACAAGGGTTTAAGCATTTGATCAAGCAAAGTGAGTAGATTATTATGTTTATATGTTTCTTTTTCTTTTAATTCATATAAACCTTGTATCCAAATGGTTGGATCATGAAAGGGGATGATCAAAGTTTGACAAGTAAAAAGGATTTTTGTATGTGTCTTGATTAGTATTTTTGAGTCTTTTATAAATACATGTGTTTTTACTTTTCTTATGAAATCAAATGGATAAAATAAGACATGAAATTTGATTTGGTAAGAATGTTTCTTGATGATTTTGAATCATAAATGTTTCTTGATGATTTTGAATCAAAAGGATGGAAAAGTTGTGATTTGTAGTTGATTGTGGTTAAAACTGTTTATTGGCAGATTAGATGTTACGGATTTGGTTTGTTGATAACTCGATGATACGTTTGAGTTTTTGATCTTTTTTTGATTCTATGAACATGTACTTTGAATCTAGTTTTCAGAAAGTCCAAAATCTTAATTTTGGGACACTGTTTGAATACTTTTTATTAATTTACAAAATCAGGATGCAAATCTAAATTAGAGAAAGTAATTCTGAGTTGAGTTGTAAATTTCATAACATGATGATAAAAATAGATATGGATATAATTCTACTTCTAGGATGTTGTAAATTGAATTAGGTATCTAGTCCAATTGGTCTTGCATCAATTGGACAAATATGGAATTTTTGACAAATTTTTGATTATTGCTGTGTTGTTGTAGAAATATAAATCATGTTGTTGTAGTATATGAATATTCTGGACGAATTGGTAAATCCAAAAATTGTGAGAAAAATATATGTTGAACCTAATACTGATGTGTACATGTGTGATTTATTTGGTAATTTAATTATGAGTTTTGATTGATGAGAAAAATCGGTTTAGGTGGTATAAATTGTTAAAGGTGATAAAGGTGTTGGTTGAATTGAGATAATTGCAAATTGTGATATGTTAGTTGTGGTAAATTAGAACATTGACTTTTTAAGTCAACTTAGAACTAGTTGACTAAATAGTTAGTCTTGCTTGTGATGTTGTGAAAGTGTATTGATCATAGAATTGCAAGGAATATGGCTAAGTGTGTATACTTGATGATTGATTAAGTGTGACTAGAATTATAAGGTAAACATTCTAAGTCCAATATTTTAGTCAAAGGTCAATATTTTAGTCAAAGGTCAATATTTTGGTGAAAGGTCAACATAGAAGTCAACTTTAGTCAAAGTCAACTTTAGTCAAAGCCAACTTTAGTCAAAGTCAACAAAAGTCAAACTTTGGTCAAAAGTCTTTTTATAAACAATGGGAGATTGTTGGATACTAGTGGTTCTAGGAACCATCCCACAAGTTACTTACGTACTTGCATTTTTAGGGTCTTAGCACGTGACGCATTTACTTCGGTCGGATATGTGTAATACCCGAAGCACCAACAAGGTGAGGTTATGGCCCCACTTTTATACCTTTCCTTTGGGGGAGGAAACATGAAAAACTGTTTTACTTTACTTGCTCTAAATCTTTACACAACCGTTTGGTTGCTTATAACGTAGTGTTTCTTTGCCATGAAAAGTCCTCACGAACATCGGACCGTTAACTAAGGTTAACTGGCGTGAAAAATTTAAATAGTACTATTGGGTTTGACAAACCCCACCCTGCATTATTCTCGACTGGAGGTCGAACGGGGTGTAACTTTGACCAAACATTGTTAAGTTTTGGCAATACTTGACTTGAGGCAATAACTAGTCAGCTTCGGTCGTGATGGAAACATAACACTATGCGGCAACGAGTTAACTAAGTGTAGTTAACCATGGGCCACCTTTATTTATAAATGTTTATGAACTGATAGAGCATAACTTACTTTGAAAACCTGTGAACTCACCAACCATATGTGTTGACTCTTTTTAGCATGTTTTCCTCAGGTCATTAGCAAGCACTTGGATTTGGATAACATTGCATGCATGGACTCGCATTGGTTTAAGTTTGAAAACATTTATTTGATATTGGTTTTGCGCTTGTAGCGCCATGAATTATTTAAACTTGTTTGGGAGATGGCTCCCGCACTTTGTTTAGCTTCCGCACTAGCACTTAAGTACTCTGAACATTTTATTTTGATTTGTTAAAACTTTTAAGACCATATAGATGTCGTTTGGTGTGATTAATGTGTTCGGATCCTGGTTTGTCACCCGCCTTACGGTAAAACTCCGTTAGTGGAAATTTGGGGGTGTGACATTCGGGGAGCCGGTTAAGAAACTAACTGTCAAAGAGGAATCACAAGAGATATATGAAGAATTGAATAGTATAGAATCGCATCTCATTGTGAAATAACATCCACGTCTACACGGTAAAGCGGATATGTGTTTGGAAATAGTTGTTTGTGGATCGTCACGTAAATCAAGAGCCCCAAGAAAGAAGATATTTGGGCTCAGGAATCAAAGTGTCTGGAGTTGGTCATATTTTCAGAATTTCAAAAATTGGTGGATCGTGCCAAATACGTATTTTTGGGCCTATATATGTTTGGAAATTAGTTTCTTCCCAACTGATTGTTAGACGAGAGTATTGAGCAGCACTTATGGGAAAAGGATCAAGGAGAAGCCTCCTGATTGAGGTCTCGGGAGTAAGTCTGGCTGAAGACTTTTAGTAAATTTAGCGCTTCCCGGGAGGCAACCCGGTACTATCTTGTTCTTCTATTTTTATTTCTGTTTTGTTTTTACTTCTTTTCTCCGCTGGTTGTTTCTTCTCTTACTTGTAGGTTGTTCCAAGGTTGCCTATGAGATAGTTGATGATCAATGGTTTTAAACAAGTGTGGGGATGCCACTTGCTTCAGGATTGTTGTTTTTGTTCGTGAAAGATGACGTTATTTGAAGATAGTTTGCTGATCGCGTTTGAATTGGAGGGCACCGAACACGACTCACGAGGCATATCGTCAATTTACCAGGGGAGTCTGTTCCAATTCATTAGTTTGTTTTTGCTTTATTTTATTTGTAATTTCCTCTTTCTCACATTGTGGAAAATGTGAAATTTAAGTGTGGGGATGAGAAATTGATGATTTTGGCAAAAATAAAAATAAAACAAAGTTTGAAAAGAAAATGAAAAAGAAAAAAAACATAAAAATAATTGAAAAAATGTCCCAAGAATTTAATGATTTTTTCTTTTACAAAATAATGGAAAATGATAGAACAATTGGAAATTGGTTTTTCAAACGACTAATATAAAAGAGATAATATAAAAGAAAGCATACAAAGCTTGGGATGTGTCGATAGGCCCAACTAGTTTTGAAAGGTTTCCTAATGCATATTTTTAATAAACCTAATTAATCTTAGATTTTGTGGGTTCTCATCCTAAGGGGGGACAGTGAAGCTGAAATTCGATAAGGCATAAGGAGTATTACCATAAGCTGATTACCCTAAGGTGGTGAGCATTAAATACACTTTAAATTAGCACACCACTCCGTTTTATGAAAATAAACAAAGAGTGGTGGCGCACGCAATGTCCAATTTTATACGAGCTTTAGTCTTTAGTTATATATTTATAGGTTACAGATACCTAAGTGCACAAAAAAAAAGAAAATAAAAGAAAAGGAAAAAAAATATGAAAGTCAAAGTATTCCAAGAGTTGGTCCGAAAAGCAAGTGAAAGTGAGAAAAGTTATGCATTATAAAATGCCAAATAAGCATTCTCAAAAATTAAAAAAGATGCCAAATTGCATATACTAGACGAGACTGAGAGTTTACGTGTTACCAAGAGGATGGTGACTCTGAGGATGCACTTTTGGGGCTCTAATGTTTTTAGTCAATAAATATTTTTAGCGAATATATATAGGACAAAGTCCAATAATATTTAGGGCATGCTCATACGACCTCATTTAACCTATCATTCATAATTCCATCTAAGTGTATTTTCATCTTACCATTAAGGGGTTCTTATATTACGGTGATTTGTTCATCCAGTCTGCTTCAACTCGATTTTTAATTATCTTTATTTGCTAGAGATGGGGTAGGTGGATCTTAACTCCAAAGGTGTGAGACCCATAGTTTTTTGATATCACTTGAACTTAAATGCTTAATGTGCGTGGGGCTTGATAGGCTGGTGACTGGGTTTAAGTGGAAAGCAATATCGACAATCACAGTTTTTGCATTTATCTGATCTTAAAAATAACTTATATGTCTAAGACCATATTTTCGGGTTATGATTCCATTGCAAAATACTTTCTCAGGGACGAATAAAAGTTTATGTATTGGGATATTTGATGTGGTTTAAAATATACATATTCTTATGTAAATATTTCCTACGGTTTTAAATACTTTTGAGTTAGGCTTTATTTAATATTACTCTTTAGTGATTTATATTAGAATTACATATGTTGTATAGGCTATTGATGTCAAATTGTTAAAGTTAGTTACAAGGGTTTTAACCACTAGTGTATGGCTAATGAAACAGTGTGTTGATCAATTAATAGGGACATCAAAGAATAATGGTGGATACATTATATCAAATGCTAGGAGATAAGAAAGGATTTTTGGGCTACTAACCTTCACGTAGAATATATTAGAATTGTTTTAAAGACAAGTGGGCTTTGTTAATTAAGATTGATTATGTTGTGTAAATGGTTGGCCCATTAAGAATGATATATTACACATGAGGTCGGCTGATTTGTGGGTAACCCTACGTGAGAGCCGTCAACAGAGAAGGGGGGCGAACAAGGATTGAAGGGTCAGCCCCTGTTGAACATATTTATTTTGGTTTGTACTTGAGTATGGTTGTTGGCTAAACCCTTAAACCGCCAAGGTTTTTGATGAACTTTTGTTAATTTTGGATTTTGGGTTGGATTTTTTTTTCGTTTATGGATTTATGATTAAGTAAGAGGTTTATTGTTATTCATTCGATGCATATGCGTGATTAGGATTGTTTGATGAGTTTTATTGTTTCACAGTTTCCTTGGTGATTGTTTCATATAATAGGTTTATGTTAGGTCATCTACTGTGTGTTTTTGACTAGTTAATCAAATAGATCTAAGTGTTCTGCTAATCTAAATAGTTGTAAGGTGATAGATTATGTGATAGGTCTTGGTTGATGAATTTCTAGATTTAGTTCTTCGTAAGGAGTCTGTCGGTCCTCAATAACGATCACCACACAACTGTCGCAACCCACACCGTGAGGTGTTGACAAGATAGGTTAACGACTTGCTATTTTAAGGTATAAAAGATATCGTGTTAACGGAGGAATCACCAACACAATATATATTGCTTGAAAATATAAATGTAAAAAAACACAGACTGTTACTCAAAAGATTTCCATTTATTGAAATATGAATACAAACGAGAATCAATCAGGGTTACAGAAAGGGAATGTTTTTTGTCAGGATGTATTAAAGAACAGCCGTCAATATCAATGTCAGGAATAATATTTGCTACGTCCATCTATTTTTTTAGGCTTGCCCTAATTATTCCTTTTATAGGCCTATCTAACAGCTGCCATTCCTTCTAGTAACCCTAATTAATGATACATATTCAGTAAATCAAATTACCAAAGATTCTAAGTGTAAAACAGGCCTTCAGGTAAGATTTGGAGCTTTTGTCTTCTTTGAGCAGACCTTGTAACCAATGTGTGCTGGGGAACAGGTCTCCTGCTAGACTTTACGTAAAATATTTTCCTAATAAAATATTAACCTAGTAGACTTCAATCTTCTTGACCGTTTCAAACTTTGCTCGATATGATCCAACGAGCAAACTTGTTCTTCAGAAATCTCTTCAACTCTTTATTAATGAATAATTTATTTAGCAAACCTAAGTGTGCTGGTAACACGGTAGCTTGCTCGGAGTTGAAACTTGCCCGACAAAGTCCTTAAGATAATTCCTTATCAACTTTCTTCAAGCATACTCAAACCACTGTTTATTAATGAATACCTTGCTAGATCTTCCAAAATACTTAGCTTCAAAAGCTTGGTTTAGCCAAGTTCTTGCTGGGAAGCAAACCTTGCTTGGCTTTGAAGAACAACCTTGCTAGACATAGTGAACCCTGCTCAGATTGACACTAAAGAAGACTTCATGAAGATAACCTTGCCGGAAAGGCAAAATGCCTTGCTAGGCATAAGTAAAAGCTTGCTCGGAGGTCTAAGTGTGCTTGATGTCCATATTTAGTCATTTTCAGGGAGGTTAAGAAGATTCCAATCTTCCTTATGCCATTTTATCATCCCAACAATCTCCCTCTAGATTGGAACACCCTCAGCTGTACCGAAACATTTCTATGGTTACATACACTTAGTCCAAAATACACATCAAATTCAAAAGTTAAAATTACATAACAAAATCAAAATATTACAAGTAGGAATTCTGTCCAGTGGACATTACAAGCAAAACTTAAACTAACAATAGATTCTCATCTTCTTGAGCTTGTGGCCGCTTGTGTTCTTCATAGTATAACACTTCCTTCCTTTTCTTTAAACATGAATAATCGCTGATGATAAGGGTGGTTTTCAGGTACATTCCACTCCATAATATCCCTTAAGTCATCATTATGCAGGAAAGTTAGATCCTCATCAGTTCTGATATTACCCAAGGCAAGTCCATCTGAATTTCTAAGAAAGTTGTTGAGTCAAGAATTTGACTTGAAATGACTTAAGGATGATAAAGGAAGATTGGAATCTTCTCGACCTCCCTAGAAATAGACAAGTACGGAATTCAAGAACACTTAGACTCCCGGGCAAGGTTTACTTGGCCCAGCAAGGTATTTTGTCCTTCGGGCAGGATTATCTTCTAGAAGTCTTCTTTAGTGTCAATCCGAGCAGGGTTCACTATGTCTAGCAAGGTTGTTCTTCATAGCCAAGTAGGGTTTACTTCCGAGTAGGCTCTTGTGTTACCTTCACACTTTGCCTGACTAATAAGTTATTCACTAGCAAAGAGTTGAAAGGATCTCTGAAGAACAAGTTTGCTCGTAAGATTATATCGGGTAAAGTTTGATATGATCAAGAATATTGAAGTCTGCTAGGTGATTATACTCTAAGTAAAGTCTACTCGGAGAACTGTTCTTCAGCACACTTCAAGGTTACCAGGTCTACTCGTAAAACACAAAAGGCACAATGCCTACTCGGAGAAGACATCTGACACAAGGTCTACCCGGAAGACCTGTTTTTACACTTAGTATAGTTCTGAATATGTAATTTGAATATGCCTTAAACATTAGGGTTTCTATAAGATGGGACAACTATCAGGTGGTAGCAGGCCTATAAATAGAATAATTTAGGGCACGCCTACCACGGATAAGACAGACGAATTTTAGCCTTTACTCTTTTTAGAACTAAAAGAATATTAACTGATATTGAGTGTGACGGCTGTCATAGGATTGTAAGGATAAAACTTTCAAATAAGAAACCCTAATCGATTATCATTTGTATGAATCATTTATATAAATGGAAATCTTTTGGGTGATTTTTTGTGTTTGTTACATTTCATTAATCCTCAAGCAAAAACTCTATTTGTTTTTGATTCCGCCTTTAACAAACTGTTTTCTTATCCAAAATAGCAACTGTCATTAACTCTCTTATCGACACATTTATTGTGTGAGTTACAACTTAATATTATAGTGTGAGTGATCATTCAGGACCGACAAGTGGTATCAGAGCTGATTTGTTGCTGTTCGGGTGAAGAAATCGTTGCAATTTGAAGACCTGAAGAAGAAAGATGATGTAAGAAGAACACTGTTTTATTGAAGTCTGAATTCAGCTGCTTTGTTCTTCATTCTCCTATAGATCTACAAAGTTCTGGTGTTTTATTTTACTTATTTCAATTAAAGTTTGCATCTTTAGTACTTAATCTTGCTCCAATCGAACTAGATACATCAGATCTGAAGATTTGATTCTTAGATCTGACTATTTTCAAAACTCGATTTTTAGTTATTCTCTGTTTATGTTTTTCAAAATACCAAAATGTTTGGTTTTGAAGAGCAAGAAGTTTCTACTAACACAATATCTAGACTGTACAGACAGGAAAATTTCACCAAATGGAAGGTTTTGTTCGACGCTGTTGTATACTATAACGATGTTGAAATATGGAATTCAATCAAGAATGGTCAACAAGCTATTGATGGTGCAAATGCTACTGCTGCCGTGCGTGATAGGATGAGGAAGGTGGATGACAGGGCCTTAGCTATGATCAAGCTAGGACTGTCTTGGGAAATCCTAACTAAGGTTGCTCATCACACAACAGCTAAGGCTATGTATGATGCAATCCTTGAAATGTTCGAAGGTAACACTGAGCTAGATAATATCATTAAACAAAGACTCAAGCAACAGCTTGAGATATTCAAGTACAAGGAAGGGGAAAGATTGAAATCGATTCTTGAAAGATTTTTGGCCATTGTGATAGACCTGAGAACAACTGACCATGTGATGACAGACCTTGATTTGACCACAAAGCTGTTGAACTCAATGCCCAAAGAGTGGTACACAGCTAGCAAATTCATCCTACAAAAGCCCAACTTTGAAGCACTTAAGTTGGATGATGTGATCTATTCCTTCAGGATGCTGAAATAGAGGTAATTGAGAACGAAATGATCAAAGAACAGAAGCCCTGCTTTCATGTGTCCAATGCTCTCATTGCACCTATGGGAAACTTGTCAAGCAAAAACCAAAAGCAGATTTCCATCATAGAGGAAACCAATTGAATAAGGTGTTGATACACCTAAAGCCTTTGTTGGTGGTAGCACAAGTCACCAAGGAAACCAGTCAAGGTTCAATGTCCAACTTTTAGAAGACAATCACTCAGCCTCTATGGCAAATGGACATACACCTTATGTTGGTGGAAGCAATAGTCAAGGGAATGAAACACAGGCTCTGTTTTCAATGTCCACAGAATCATACAATGCATTTGTCGACAAGAACTTGATACATACCAGTGTCATTCAAGATGACTTAGAGCAGATTGATGCGGATGATTTGGAAGACATGGATTTGAAATGGCAAGCTGCCATGTTGGCTTTAAGAAGTAAAAGATTGTAAAATAGAACTAGGAGGTCTCTGGTGTCTGGTCCTAATGAAAGGATTGGATTTGACAAGTAAAATGCAATTTGTTATAATTGCCAACAGCCTGGACATTTTTCAAGAGAATGCAACCAACCTAGAAACTTTCAGATGGATCAGTTCCAAAATCAACAGCCAAGAAACCAGCAGCAATACCAACAGAGACCAACCAAGAAGCAACTTCAACAACAACAATCCCAACAACTTCAACAACTACCAACAGCCTCCAATGAACAATCAACAAGTTGTGCCCCAAAACCAAAATTTTCAAAGAAACAACCCAAACCTTCAAACTGCTCCAACCAACCACAACAGAACTAACCAAAATCAACCAAGAAATCAAGGGATTGTAGCATTGGCTGCACAACAAGATGGTGATTTTGATTGGAGCAACCATGAAGAGGACATCTCAAAAGCAAATGTTGCACTAATGGATTTGATTGAAAATGAGGCTGGAACATCATCCCAGGAACAGTCCACACCACTGAATGAAGTATGGTATATGGATAGTGGATGTTCTAGGCACATGACTTGTGACAAAAGGTCACTTGTTAACTATGAAGAGAAGTTTGAGGGTCCAGTGGCATTTGGCAGTGATGAGAATGGAGGAAAAATAGTTGGAAAGGGTATTTTGAGAAATGGAAAATCCTCATTTGACAATGTGTTCTATGTTGAGGGACTACAATATAACCATTTAAGCATATCATAGATGTGTGATAAGGGTTATAAAGTTGGTTTTGATGACTCACGTTGTTTCATTTTAAAACTTGAATTTGTGATCCCATCTGATATGATCATGATGATGGCCCATGAAATGGCAACTTATATGAACTAAACATGAAAGAAGCTATTTCAAGGGGTGATACATGCTTTGTTTCCAAAGCCACTGAAAATGAGTCAAAATTATGGCATGGGAAAATGTGTCATGTGAATCTGAAGAATATGAACAAACTTGTGAAGGGTGAGCATGTTATTGGATTGCCTACAAGAGAGTTCAGATTGGATGTAATTGTATTTCATGCAAAAAAGGCAAACAACACAAGTCTTCTCATAAGACAAAACTCATCAACTCAGTTGATCAAGTGCTTGAATTACTTCACATGGATCTCTTTCGTCCTGTGACTGTCCCAAGCATAGGAAGAAAAAGATATTGTCTTGTGATCATTGATGATTTCTCAAGATATACTTGGGTTTATTTCCTAAGTACAAAGGATGAGACTGTAGAGTTGATTAAGGGCTGTGTAACAAGGATTGAGAACCAACTGAATGCAAGGGTAAAGATAATGAGAAGTGACAATGGTACAGAGTTCAAAAATGGATTGATGGAAGAGTTTTGTATAACAAAAGGAATACTTCAACAATTCTATGCTCCTAGAACTCCAGAACAAAATGTTGTAGCATAAAGAAGAAACAGAACACTTATAGAGGCTGCAAGAACCATGTTGGCTGATGCTTTTCTGCCAGTTACTTTCTGGGCAGAGGCAATAAATACAGCCTGTTATGTTCAAAATAGAGTCCTTCACAATAAAAGTCAAAACAAGACTCCCTATGAAGTTTTGTTCAAAGAAAGCCCTACATCAAGTTTCTCAAGCCCTTTGGATGCAAATGTTCACTCTTGAACACCAAGGATTATTTAAACAAGTTTCAAGCCATGGATTGCTTCTTTGTTGGATACTCTACACACTCAAATGCCTATAGGGTATATGTGAAAGACCATTTGAGTGTTATTGAATCATCTGACAAAATCTTTAATGAAAATCAGTTCAACACAGTTGATGGTGCAACATGGCTGTTTGACCTTGAAAAATTGGCCAAGTCTTTCAAGAACTACCTTAAAGACTTTGATGATTCATTTTACAAGACCAGTGTGATTGAAGAGAAAAATCAGAAAACATTGGACTTGGAAAAGTAATGGAACAAGGTTGCAAGTAAAGAAAGTGAATATGCATTCATAAAGGATCCCTCAAGTGAAAATGTTGAGCCAGTTCAAGACAATGTTCAAGAACATTAGCAGATACCAGAACATGATCAAGCAACCAGTAATTCAGATAATCAAGCAGTGCAGAATGATCAAGTTCAGAATGAGGATAATCCAAGCAACCAAACCAATAAAGAAGAGGCTGTTACAACAACAAGGTTTCAAGACCTATTTGAAAGATTAGATTTAGGAAACAATGGTGCATCAACCTCTCAAGTGAATAATGAAGCACCAGAGTTTCATGATGCTGCAACTGAATTGATCATTGAGGAACTAGATCTTAATGAATCAAATCTTGACACTACTGTATCTTCAGATATGATAATTCAAACCCCTTATGTTGAAAAGAATCATCCTTCTAAAAACATCATTAGAGATATATATGAAAGAGTTACAAGAAGTCATTCTGAATCTGAAAACATTTGTTTGTACTCCTGCTTTATGTCCCAAATAGAACCAAAGAATATTGTTCAAGCATTAAACGACAATAGTTGGGTAGAAGCAATGCAAGAGGAGTTGGAACAGTTCAGAGATCTACATGTTTGGGAACTTGTGGACAGGCCAAGAAATAGATATACAAATGGAATTAAATGGGTTTTCAGAAATAAGAGAGATGAGAGGGGTATTGTGATTAAGAATAAAGCTAGACTTGTTGCACTTGGATGCCTTCAAGAAGAAGGGATTGATTTTGAGGAAGTATTTGCACCTGTTGCAAGACTAGAAGCCATAAGAATCTTCTTAGCTTATGCTGCCTCAAAGAATATCAGGGTATTCTAACTTGATGTCAAATCTGCCTTCCTAAATGGAAAGATAAAGAGGAAGTGTATGTGACTCAACCACCAGGTTTTGAGGACCCAGTGTATCCCAACAGGGTGTATAAATTAAACAAAGCCTTGTATGGATTGCATCAAGATCCAAGAGCTTGGTATGATGAGTTATCAAATCATTTGCTTGAACATGGTTTCCAAAGGGGAGCCATTAACAAGACCCTCTTTTACAAGAAGAAAGGAAGAGATTTGTTGTTGCTGCAAGTCTATGTGGATGACATTATTTTTGGGTCAACTAATGAACAGATGTGTATGGAGTTTAAAGAGGTGATGAAATCCAAGTATAGTATGAGCTCAATGGGAGAAATGAACTTCTTTCTTGGATTGCAAGTTTAACAGAAAGCTGATGGAATTTTTTCTACCAATCTAAGTATGTGTACGACATCTTAGACAAATTCAAGTGCAATGATTTGAAGACTTCTTCAACTCCTATGGATACAAAAGAGAAGATGGTAGCAGATGAAAGGGGGAGCAAGTGGATGAACATGAATACAGAGCAAAGATTGGATCTCTGATGTATCTAACTGCTTCAAGGCCTAATATCATGTTTGCTGTGTGTGTCTGTGCAATATTCCAAAAATGTCCTAATGTTTCTCACATGAATGCAGTCAAGAGAATCTTTAGATATTTGAAGGGAAGACCAGATTTGGGAATTTGGTACCCAAAGAACTAGTTCAGGAGGGTTTCAATTTTTGGGTGATAGATTGGTGTCATGGCAATGCAAGAAGCAGACCACAGTGTCGATCTCAACTGCAGAAGCTGAGTATATTGCTGCATCTGCCTGCTGTGCACAAGTTCTCTGGACTCAGAATCAGATGCTGGATTATGGTTTGAATTTTCTAAACACCCCTATTTACATTGATAATACTGCTTCATCTTTCATTGCTAAGAATCTTGTGCAACATTCCAAGACTAAGCACATTGAAATCAGACATCACTTCATAAGAGATTGTAGTGAAAAAGGTTTAATTGAAGTGAAAAGAGTTTATACACGTGATAATTTGGCTGACCTATTCACAAAACCACTTGATAGAACCAGGTTCAACTTTCTTTTGAAAGCCCTGGGAATGATCAACTCTAATGAAGTCTGATTCATGATGTGTGCTTGACTGTGCAAACTGACTATCTTCTCATAGTCTTAGTGAATGATGTGTATGTGAGTTTCATTATGATACTGTTTGATGTTAACTGATATGTGCTTAACTGATTATCTGTGCAAATTAGGTATCATTGATGCTTATAATTGTTTATCAGTTGACTGATAGGATGTCATGATAAGTAGTTTGAATTGTCAAAATTGATTATATGCTTATCGGATGTCATGATTAAATGTTTGAATACGTGGATAATCTGATCTAATGATGTTGTTAGGATCTGTTAGACTATGCAAATGTGTGAAGTTTGAATATTTTTATAATGTCATTTATGGTTAAGATTTGAATATGATATGCGTGTTATTGTGTCAAAATGTGTCTTTGAGTCAAAATAATATGCATGACTGAAAATTGTTAAGAAATATGTTTCATCAAAACATATTTTGAAAATGCAAGAGCAGGTTGTTAATGGTGTTGAGACATGATAATATTATTCAGTTCAAAGGTTTATAAAAGCTTAAAAAGAAGTTTTAAATGAAGAGTCTCAAAGAGTTACTTTTGCTTAAAATCATGTCATTTGCTCAAGTTGGAAGGGCATATACTTGTATATGTTTGGTCCTATCATCTGTTCTCAGATGGAAATGATAGCCATTAACCTGGAAAACTGAAAGCATTTGGGGCAATTGTAACTTGTTTTCTATTCATTCACTTAAAATTATGTCAATAACTCGGATTTGAAAGGACATGTATTCACATATATGTTTGGTCCTGTTGACCACTTGTGGACAAACAGAATAGCCACATACCTAACATTTAAGAGATATTGGGGTGACTGAGTATTAAACTCTATTTAATTGGGAAATTATAGTACATTGACTACTTAGCCCATTATATGGATTTAATAGGCTAAAAAGGCACTTAGTACAGTCACTGACATGTATGGTTGCTTTCCCATGATGTGTAAAACTAAGGTGATATAAACCTAAAGAAACTGCTAAGCTTAATGTGGAGTTACATTGTTGTCTATGCATGTTCCAAGATAAATCTTTCCAAATGATGGGTAGAAAAGTGATTATCCAGTCATACACAAGCCTATTTATATTTGGTTTTCTAAATGAAATATTTTAAAAAGAATGACAATGAACAAATGTGAACTACCTTATTTCAAATATTTTGTCAACAAAAAGTTGATAAATGTTTACAATTTTTTTATAAAAAAAATGCAAACATGAGGGTTAATTCTAGAACTACAGGGTGGAGGCAATCATATAAGTCCTTTAAACATTCCGAATGAAAGGTCTGTAAGTCCGACTAGCGTGACCTATAAGTCCAAGTTCAACCTCACATATGTTTGTTATATTTGAAAAGATATATCTAAATTTTAAAAATGTTTTGTCATTAAAAGTTTTTAACCAAATCCATGGGGTCAAATTCAAATTGGGGTGATCGGGAGAAAGACAAATAAGCCTTGAGAATAGATATGGAGCATAAGAAAACAATATGTGTTATCCATTTAACATTATGCATATTAATTGAAACTTAATCATATCACCAAAGAGATGAAATTCATGCTAAGTCTAGACCCGCTGTTAATCTGTCTATACTGTCATAATAATGTTGAGAATGAAGTATTGAGAAAGCTACTTAGTCAATATGATCCCATACTTGAGATCTTTTCAGTAAAAGAAAGAAACTGTTTTGAAAAGAAACTTAACTGGAATTTGATCTCTAAATGCACCATTTGTTCTTAAACAATGATTTTTATTGATAAATATAACTGATATGGTGTTTAAGTCAAAAAGTGTTGCATTATACCTTCAAAAGGTTGAATATGTATTTTCGGGTAAGGTTTGCTATTTTATAACCTTTCCGAGTATACTTAGATGTTTTTGTCTAAGTTTGTAAATTTCGAGCATGCTTTGAAGTATTTATCATTTTTCAGGTAGAGTTCACTATTTTACTTGAAATCTAACTTTCCGAGCAGGCTTGACATTTATCTATGTTTTAATGATGTTTACTAGCAAGCTTTTATATATTTAGGACTTTCGAGCATACTTTAGTGATTTGTTTGAAAGTACATATGTTTCTAGCAAACTAGTTGATATGATTAATTGCACTGTTCACTAGCAAGCTTCGTTGATTTCTAAACATTCTAGCAAACTTGACTGTTTTATAGGTAGTTTTAAGTCAGTCTAGCACGCTTTGTGATTAGAAGTAATATTCTAGCAAGCTTTAGTGATTTTGGACTTTATAGCACACTTAGATGTTTGTTTTACTGTTTAAACTCATTTCTAGCAAGCTATGTGTTATTTGCGATTATGATTCGTTGAAATTACAAGTGTTTTCGAGCAAACCTAGTTTTCCGGGCACACATTATATTTCGGGCACACTTTGAAATTTTGAAATGTTCCCTTAATATACTTGGTAATTTCAAAACTTGACTTTCCGAGTACACTTTGTGCTTAGAATCTCTATCTAGCACACTTTGTATTCTTGAAGTTATTCGAGCATACTTTGCATCAAAGTATACTTGACTGAATATTTTAGAGCTATTTGACATTTTCGGGTAAGGTTTGTGACAGGTTGAGTTTTCCGAGTAAGGTTTGTAATTAGAAGTATTTCTGAGGAATTTATTTGGGTATCTTAACTGATACCTAGCAAGGTTGCCTACTTGATATTTTATACTTGATTATTTGTCTTGTGATTCAGTTCTCGAGCAATCTTGTATTTCGAGTAAGCTTCATTCATTTAACCTAGATTTATCTAAAATACTATTTTGTTTGAAACGAGTAAGTTTTGGGAAAGTGGAAGGTTCCTAGCAAGCCTTGTAAACTAAAATGAACTTTTCCGAGCAAGGTTTGATAAAAGAACTTTATCGAGCAAGGTTTTATATGGGAATATTTTTTATGATTAGTAGTACGGTTTGACAGCTATTAACTCACTATACGACAAAATGCATTTAAACTCACTTTCAAAAAGGTATATAAGAGGGAGTTGGAGAAAATTTTTCCCACTTTCTCTCTCACCTACCACTCTCTCACCCTCGTTTCAGATGCTCAACTGCCAAAGTGAGATAATCTCAAATCCCTAACCCTAATTAACCAACCCACTTTTTCTGACTCGGTAAGCTTTAATTAAGTGCTTTCCGACCATGATTATGTGATAATGGGATGGGATTATTCATGATTACTAAATATCTGTTTTGTGTGTAGGTTATAAACTTGTCGAAGATCAGGTTCTTAATGATATTTTTTTTATTCTTCTTCAAATTTATTACTTGAAATTACTTAAAGTTGTGAACTTTAGGACTAATTTCTACTTTGATTGTGTTTATTTATGTTTTCAGATATGGCAAATCAGGATAATCTGAGATTACTCCTGATAATGAAGACGTTGCTCCAATGATCAGATGGTTACAACAGTCAAATATACGTTTTGCTCTGACGGAGTGCCTAGTGATTTACAGGAATCACTCACTGGATTTTTGGTAGTCAGCGAGATTCCATGATGATATCAATGGTAAACGTATAGAGGCTACTATCGCCAACCAGGAAATTCGGATAACTGAATCCCTTATCAAAAGATGTTTGCAGTTGAATGACGAAATCCCAACCCTATTCACCTCACAACAGAACACTTACTCAAAGTGTTTGTTCAAACAATGGGATATCAGGGGACGGTTCACGAAGGACAATTCCAAAATGGAATGTTCCCCATCCTATACAGATTCTTGATACACCACATCATTCAAGGGTTTGCCCCTAGAAAAGGCTCATGGACTCCTGATGAGTTGGGATCTAGCCAACGCCATAGTTGCGGTTATGTAAAATCAATCGTTCAACTTTTCTAAAATGATCTTTGAAGGTCTGGTGAGTAACTTGAAGAAACCAAACAATAAGAAATTTTTGGCTTATCCCAGGTTTCTACAAATTATTTTTAATCAAGAGTTGGAAGGGTTGCCCATGATTGGAACCACACATGTGCTGCAAAATCCAAATATCTATAAAAGAGGTTGTTCCTATACCTGAGTTAATCTCAGAGGAGGATGAAGAGGATGGTGAAACTGAGGATGAAGAGGATGGTGAGAGTGACAATGATGGTTCAGGTGATGATAATAATAATGATGATAGTTCAGGTGATGATAATGATGATAATGATGATGATGATGGTAATGAAGGAGGGGGTGAAGGAAACTTCGATGATATAGTATAAAATCAGGGGGAGTTTCAACCCATACCTACATCACCAACCTCACCCTTAGCCATACCACCACAAACACCACCCTACCCACCATCACCAGCTGAACAAACCACCCAATCCCCACCAACTCAAACACCTACCTTAAACCAAAGCACACCTAAAAATTCCCAACACTCACCACCACCTACCCTAACCCAATCCCCACCACCAACCTTAATCCAAGACTCACATGAAAACTTACATCAAACACCACCTCAAACCCCCACCTGACAATCAAAACACCACCTCAAACCCCCACCTTAATCCAAGATCTCCCACTAACCCAATCTCTCCACCATAATCCTAAACCACAAACACAATCCCTAAACCTTTCTCTGCTTCACTACCTACTACACCTCCCCATATTTCCAATCTTTACAAAAGAAACTTTGATTCGATAATTGAGGCCGTACGGTTGAAGGGGGAGAATGAAGAATTGATATTTGAGAATGTGGAGTTGAAAGCTCAGTTAGCCCAGGCACAATCACGAATTCAAACCCTGGAGCAGGAGGTTGAGAAGACTTCAGCTGCCCCAAAACATGGGGAGAATGTTTCAAATGAAAGGGCAACTGGAGCTGTGAATGAAGTGAATGTGATTGCAGATGGTTTGACATGTATTTTGAATGCATATGATGTCTCTGACAATGAGGAAAGTAGTGGGAGAAGGATATTAGAAGAAATTATGAAGCTGATTTGTCTAGGGGTGAAGAACAAAATTGTGATGCGTATAATGAAGTATTAAACATTGTTGAAAAAGATGAGGATGATGTGATGAGAATTGAGAAGGGTGTGGAAAAGGAAGCTGAAAATGTGAATATGAATGATGATCAAGTGGATGCAACTGATATTGCCACAGATGTTGTGATAGATATAGCAACTGATATGATGACTGATGCAATAACAGCTACTGATGCTCTGGTGGATGAAGGTGCTGCTACTGAGGAACTCATACTAACTGAACCAGAAACATTTGAAGAAAGTTCCAAGAGGGTAGAGCATGATGATGAAATAGATCAATTGGAGAAAGATATTGATGAATTCCCTTCTGAAATAGAGAGTGGTAAGAGAAGAAGGCTAGCCAAAGGCAAAGCCATTGCTGAGAAGGAGATTGAGCCTGTTAGGGTAGATACTGAGGAGGAAGAGGAAGTAGATGAGGTTGCTGCTGCTGTTGCCAGAAGGCTGGAACAAGTAATGAATGAAACAAGGGAGAGGGAATATATTGCCCGAACCCTGACTACAGAAGAGCTGGCAGAGCAGGAAAACCTACTTGAACAAGCCAATATTGCCAAAGTATTTACTGAAGAAGAGGTTGATGATCAAGAAGTGCTTGAGACTTTGATTAATCTGAAAAGGACTAAAGAAGTGGATAATTCTCTTGCTATGGTAGTGAGCATGTTTAGTCAATCTTAAAATCAGCCCCAAAATGAAACCAATTCAACAGCTGAGCAAGTGAATGACTTGAATATGGAGTTAAATTATGAACAAGTTGGGGAATCTATAGCTTCAATTTTTTCAAAGAAATGGGTTGAACAAATTAAGGAAGATATAAGACAAAATCCATCTGATTGGGAGTGTAAGGATGATGAAAGATATGGTAAGAAATATACAAGAAAAAGGCTTAGACCTGATGAATATGATCAAAGTGAGGACAGATCTGCAAAAAGGGGCAAGTAGGATGAAAAGAACCAGTACTTTGTTGAAACACCCAATGATCAGGAAAGTCCTTTAAGGGCAGTTCCTATTCAAACATTGAGACCAGAGGAAGTAGTTGATGGTGTTTCAAGTGTTCCAGCTCCATCTGTTCCACACTCTGATGAAGACAAAATTGATGAAGTAAATGAATCAAATGAGGAAGAAGATTTAACAGAAGATGATAATGATGTTAACCAAGGTGGTACTGCATAAAAAGTTGATATTGTGTCCCCAAAAGTAGAATTGTCAAATGAACAAAGGGAAAATATCTAACAAGGCCTTGATGATGCAAGAAGGAACAATCCTTTGATTGTAAGTCTGATTAGACATGGTTTCAATTCTGAATATCTTGCCTCTCTAAATGATGATGAGCTACAAAGAAAATTGGACAGAGAGAGGGACATTATCAAGAAATAAATGCAACAAAAGAACAGGGATAGTCAAAAGTTCAGAGAATATCTGAGACACCATGGTTTCTCTGGAAAAAGATTTTACTCATTTTAAATTTGAGAAACTTAGAGAAGCATACCACACAACCAGAAAAGCTGTTGAAGAGGAAGATAAAGAAAGACTTGTAAAAGAAGCTGCTTTGGCTGAAAAGCTTGATAAGTTGAGAAAGAAGTTTGGTGGTAAATGCGGATATCTGTTAGATAAGGGAATGGCACCAAAATTGGTGAGAAGTTTATCTAAAACTGCCATTGAATCTCATTATAACAGACTGCAACAAAGAGATAAGTTAAAGAGGGTTCAACCTGAGTCATCCATTAGGCAGTCATGGGAAGAACAGCCCGAGCCTCCCAAAAAGAAAAGAAAACTCATGATATTGAGAAAGAAGCAGGAGGCAGAAAATGAATCCAAAAGGGCTGAAACTGAAGAAACCCCTATCCTAGTGGAAATTAAAGAAGAACAAGTGGATGAACCCATAGTTCCATGGGAAAATGAAGAAATGATTCAAATCTTGAGGGGTATAATTGTAAATCAGAAAGGAATTGATGTGAATTCCTTTAATGCATTAGATAAAGATCAACTAAAAAACTGTTCTACATATAGAAGGCTGAATGGGAGAAAGTACTATTGCAGGGTGAAAATCCCAGATAATTTGTTGAAGGAAGATTTGTGTCTGTGGGGCTATTGAATAATCCAAGGATAGTTGAAATGATTAAAAGACTTCACATAGATGCTGGTGAAAACCTTGCAGATCTTATTAACTATCCTGCTAAGTTTATTGAATCTATGTACAAGAAAGCTTTTGTTGTATCAAGGCCTAGTAAACCCATGAAGTCGATTACAACTAGGCCCTCTGCCTCAAGGCAACAACCATCAACAAGCAGAGGTGAGTTAAGCAGAGCAGGATCCCAAAGAGAGACAAGACCACAATCTGATGTGGATCTACCTATGACATTCTACTATGACTTAGTCTCCCAATCTTTGAAGGTGATTATGGAGAGTAGAAAGTTGGGACATTATATTCAAATATGACTTTGCAGAATATACAAGGAAACAACTTGAGAAAATGTCCATACTTGATTTATATGATTATCATGAGAGTAGAAAGATGGCCGGGAGACAACAAAATGAGCTTTCAAAGTATTTAAGAAGTGAAGCTGAAAAGGGGTTCCCATTGCTGAATCAGAAGAAGAAGTGGGAACTAACCAAGAATGACAAGAACAAAACGATGACCCGTATGAGAAGGATAAGGGATACAGAACATGATTATCTCTCAAAAGTCAGAAAGAACAATCCCTTGTGAAATATGAATACATGTATTAGTATGAGGAGGAGAATGACACGCCCAAAATATGTTGTTCAGAAGAATGGTATTATTCTAAAATTGAATACAAGGAAACTGATGGACACTACATTCTTCGAAACTCAAATAGACTTATCTTGGGAATAATCAGAAATGATGAAGACCTGACATTTTTGCACAGTGAAGATCTGAGGGACATTGTTTGATTGAAAATTCCAAAAAATCACCCTCACTATCAGATACTTTCCATCTTTCAGCAAAGAGCGGGAGCAGTTATCATTGCAAGAAGACAAGCAGCTTACAATGCAAGAAGAAGATGAAGATCTTAGTATATGTTTTGCTTTGTAATGTCTACGGACAGATTTCAATATGTAATACTTTGACTTTATGAATATGTAATTTGATTTTAATTTGATTTGTATTTCGACTAAGTGTATGTAACTTTAGAAGTGTTTTGGGATAGCTGACGTGTTCCAATCTAGGGGGAGATTGTTGAGTCAAGAATTTGACTTGAAATGACTTAAGAATGATTAAGAAAGATTGGAATCTTCTCAACCTCCCCAGAAACTCACAATTATGGAATCGGAGCACACTTGGACCCCCGGGCAAGGTTTACATGGCCTAGAAAGGTATTTTGTCCTTCGGGTAGGATTATCTTCTAGAAGTGTTCCTTAGTGTCAATCCAAACAGGGTTCAATATGTCTAGCAAAGTTGTTCTTCATAGCCAAGTAGGGTTTACTTCTGAGTAGGCTCAAGTAGGTATCATCTTCTTCTCTGTAATCAATTCTCTTGATCCTACCATTCTTCTAGACTTCCAGGTTGGGCCTTGTCATTCTTTTTCTCATGCTAATGCAAACCATCATGTTTGCCAACGGATCTCTCTCCCTCACCTGTGTAATATATCCAAATTCAACACCTGTGATATTCCTCGTTCTCTTTGCTCTTCTTGCTTTTTCATATTCAGTCATCTTTCATTTTCTCTTCTTATTTAGCAAAGGGAATCCATTGCTTGCTTCAACCTTCAGATATTTTGACAGTTCATCTTTTGCCTTCCTGCAAGCTTATTTCTATCATAATAATCATACAATTCCAGGCTTGCCATTTTCTCTAACTGTTCCCGCTTGAACTCAGCAAAATCATCTTTGAAAATAATTTCTCTCAAATCTCCAATCCTCATTGCAACCTTCAATGATTCAGCCACAGAGTCATAAAAGAGTATCATTGGTAGGTCCACATCAGATGGTGGCCTTTCTGATCGTTGTTGTGTGACTCTGGTTGCGGGAACTGGTGGTCTCGAGTCTGAGCGCCTAGTGGGTATTGACTTTTTGGGTTTAGTGGCCCTAATTCTCCAAATTTCTTCTCATGAATTGAGATTATCATCCAACCGGCATAGCCTTCAAATCATCAATACTATCACTGACTATTTGGGCGAGTTTTTCAATCATCATAAGCGAGTTTAGTGGCCCTAATTCTCCAAATTTTTTCTTGTTGTTTTCATTCCCTTTTCAGCCTTTCCTTCTCCTCTCTCTCAAGTCTTTCTCGATTCATGTGATAATGTTCTTCCAGTTTGTTGAAACTCATCTTACTCAAGTCCTTTTCGGACAATCCATGTAATCTCAAATAATCCCTATATTTCAAGGAATCATGATTCTTCTTCTCAATCATTTTCTGTATCTCATAAGCTTCTTTGTCAACCTTTCTCTGTAGTTCCTCATCAGTTATATGAACTAAGTTTTCAAACTTATAACCATGTTTGATCAAGCTTACGAACAACGAATGATTTCTCCTTGCATTCTCAAGACTTTGTTGTACGTTCTCCCTTTGCTCATTAGTCATAAAAATTTGTGGGGAGTCAACAGATTTAGGAATTGATGCATTATCACCAGCATCATCATCATCGTTGTTTTCATCTACATCATTGTCACTGTCATCATCTGCACTGTCATCAACTTCAGTATCATCATCTTTTTCAGTTGAGTCATCCCGTGCTTCAATTCTTGGTTCACTCAAATCTAGTACATCTTCTGGCATAACCACTTAAATAGGATTACCCATTACAGAGCTTTCATGTTCCTTAGGGCTCTCAACTGTATAATCATGTTCATCAGACCTTTTAGCCCTTTTCTTCTTCATCTCATCATCACTGTAATCACGACCATCATATCTGCATCTCTTCCTTGTATATTTATTTCCAAATTTTATGATCGTCTTCATCCCTTTTTCTTTCATCTTCCTCAGCAATTTTCTTAGCATATTCATTTCATTTCTTGCCAAGTTGAACAATTATTAGTTCACCTGCTTCATCTACTACCACTTGTTTATTTGCTTCTTCAGTGACATTCTCGGTAGTGGCTGGAATTTCAGTTTCAGGTTGTGTGAACTTGCTTATTACCAATTCTAAGGTGTTTTCAACCTCCTCAGCTTGATTCATTTTAATCAGGACTTTAATGACTTCCTGTTCAACATCACCTTCTTGATCCAGATTTTTGGCAATATTGGCTTGTTGAATCAATGTTTCTTGTTCACCAAACTCCTCTGCAGTCATAAACTGAGCAATTCTCTCCCTTTCAAATGTTTCTTGAATTTTTCAGCTTGCCTCTTAGCAGCTTGTTTAGCAAGCACATCTTCTTCATCCATATCATCATCACTATCGGCTTTACCCTGTGTATCAATAGGAGTATCTTCATCAGATTCAACCACGACCTTTCCTTTTTCTCTTCTTCTTCTTCTTCTTCTTATTTCCTCCTCGGACTCACTTGGAAAATTTTCAATTTCATCCATCAATATTTTTAATTCTTCTTCATCAGCTAACTTTTTGGATATTTCAAAATTTTCATTTTCCTCAGCATCATCATTCATAACCACGTCAACATTTGTTTGAGTACCAATAGCATCAGTTGCTATGGCCTCAGTTGTTTGAATATTCTCCTCAACATCTGCCTCCTTCTCTACTTCAGTTTTCCTCTCCTCATTCACCAAATTCTTCTTTATAATTATATCATCAGCATCATAGTTTTTCTCACCTCCATCAGAATCATCTCATTCATAACCTTCTTCATCAAAGCCCTTTACTTCACTTTCATCATCATCACTATCACCATATAGACTGCATAGAGTCTTTAAACCATCTTCAGCATTCACAACCACATTCTCCTCTTCTTCCAATCCAACATAATCAGTACCAGTTTCAACAGTAGTATTCTCCCCCTGTTTTGGTGCAGATGAGATCTTCTCAACCTCGGCCTCCAGGGTTTGAATTCTCTTCAAGGCTTGTACCAACTAATCTTTTACTTAAACATTATCCTTTCTCAGTTCTTCATTTCTCCCCCTTAGATCCATATTCCGTCTGAACAGATAATCAGTAGTAGAAGTGGTTTTAGTTAGTAGGTCAAGGAAAGGATCAGGTATATCTATTTGGGGTTGGGTAGGTTGTTATTGAGTTTTGGAGTGGGTTGGGGATTGGAAAGGTGTGATTGGAAAGTTAAGTAGGTTGGATGGGACATGTTGGGGGATGTAAGATTCATGAATTTCTTGGTTTTGTTGATGGATAAGGGTTTGGGTTTGGGTTTCGGTAAGTGGTTGGTCAGTGGTTAGAGGTGGGCTTTGGGTTATGGGTGAGGTTGGTGGGGATGGAATATATTTGTCAGTTTGTGGTGTTGGGAAAGGTGGTGTGACTGGTGGTGTGGTTGGTGGTGTGATTGGTGGTGTAGTTGGTGGTGTAGTTGGTGGTGTGGGTAGTATTATGGCTGGTTTTGTGGGTAAAGCTAAGTTATGTAACTCCCCTATGCATCAACCATCTCAACATCATTACCAATATTTTCTTCAATCCCTCCAACATATCATTGGGAAGTGCATTAACATAAATACGGCTGTAAGAAGTGGCAATACAAAAGTATGTAAACTATAAAAACGAGTCAAAGTGGATTGTCCCACACTAGCACTTCCGCGCAATAATTCTACCAAAGGTGATCCTATTACAGGGATAGCGTCAGGTACACCCGTTACAATTTTCACGGCCCAATAACCAATTTGGTCCCAAGGTAAGGAATAACCAGTTACACCAAAAGATGCAGTCAATACAGCCAGAACCACACCGGTAACCCAAGTTAATTCGCGCGGTTTTTTAAATCCACCGGTGAGATATACATGAAATACATGTAGGATCATCATTAGGACCATCATATTTGCCGACCATCGATGAACTGATCGGATTAACCAACCAAAATTAGCTTCAGTCATTATGTATTGAACAGAAGCAAAAGCATCTGGTCGGACAGCAGTAAAAGGTCATAGTAAATCTTGTAGCCACTTGTACTAAAAAACAAGTAAGCATAATCCCCCCTAGATAATCAAATATGTTTACATGAGGAGGAACATATTTACTAGTTATATCATCAGCAATCGCCTGAATCTCGAGACGCTCTTCAAACCAATCATAAACTTTATTGACATAGGTGCGATCCCCCCTCCGAGAACTGTATATGAGACTTTCATATCGTATAACTCAAGCAAATTCTATGTCAAGCTTTCGAGCAGCTCTTTCAACTGCCGCCTAATCCCCCTCAAGAACCGAGAGCCGCCCAGGTCGTAGATACTATACCTGGAAGAAGTCTCTCTCGTAGGGCATTTTTCTGTAGTAATTTATTTCGGTGTTTATCGTAGCCCACGGAGCGGTAACGGGCGGAAAGAGCTATGAAAGGAGTTGATGCCTTTCTGTCCCATCTGAAAGAAAGGCTGAAAGAAAAAGGAGATCGCTTTCGATTAAGGATCAAGCCCAGGAGGAAGCAGTCGTTGGACATGTCCCTTCTTTAAAGTAAAGGTAGGAGAGTACGATGAATTACGGGGACCTACACATATTAGTACAGTATACCGGGGTCCCCGGCCATAACCACACGTGCAAGTTTCCCTGCATGTGGCTCGTCCGTGGCAGCTGGTATAGATGAAGAAAGGCGTCTCGCGGTCCTTCATGACACCAGAGTTGGATTATACTTTGGACTTGATCAAACTCTTATTCGGAGCTATTAGAGAGGGATCCACTTTTTGGGGAATATGAGTCGAAGCAATAACACGAATATTTTTAGTTTCATAATCCCTGGAGAGAAGGTTCACTAATAGGCCTAGGAAGAAGTCATTTGACTTATTCACATCCTGATCATGAATGTTTGGAATCCATATTATGCAAGGAGACATTGCTTTTGCTAATTCAAAATGAAGGGTGATATAAAGTAGGTCTTCATCTTCAGGCATCATATTCATAGTTAGCGCATTCATGCTAGTTAGCAGTTCCGGCTCCATATCAAGGATATCGTCACTAGCATCAATATCATCAAAACCTTGAAACTTTTTATCCAGGAACATGTTCAAAAACGATTTTATCATTTCTGTATCCGCAATTCTATATAGGAGAGATCAACCTGCGCCTTTGATGTTAGGCCCCGACGGAAAGTTTTCCGAAACCGAACTGAATGGAATTGTTACTTTCAAAAATGCTTTCTGAAAAGAAAGAAAGTCCATTTTCCCACGTAGTTCGTCGGTCAAACCAACAATTCTCTTCTCAAAGTAATAGGGAGATCCTTTTCTAGTTAGACTTCTTGCAATGAAAGAACCATCCCTTCCTTTTTGTTTGTCCTATCAGATAGAAAGAGGGACCCCAAAGAGCATTCATTACCACTTTAGGAGGCGGGGGTGAAGGGGGGGTTTACTTGCAACCGAGGCAAAGTTGTTTATGATTGAATCTCAGAGGCACACCTGCATCTTCATCATGACCATCATCACTGTCATCAGACTCATCATCCTACTCCTCACTTTCTTCCTCCTCCTCAGATGTCAGTTCTGGGACTGGCATAATCTCCACATCATGATCAACCAACCATGGCAACATGTTATAATCTGCCTGTGGATTAAGATGACTTGTAGAAGCGAAGTTTGCAATTCGTTTTTACATATTCGGGTCTTGCAATACATGTGTTGTTCCTGTTGTTGGAAAATCTTCTAATACCCGATTGAAAATAATCGGTAGAAATCTCGGATATGCAATAAATTTTTCCTTGTTTGGCTTCTTCAAGTTTCTTATCATACCTTCAAAAAACATCTTTGAGAAGTTAAACGGTAGATCATATACAACGACAACAGTAGCATTGGTCAAATCATGGCTCATCAACATCCAGGAGCCTTTCCTAATGGCATATCCCAGAATGATATGGTGAATTAAAAACCTATACAGGTTTGGGAACATCCCCTTTTGAAACTGTCCCTCATCGATATTTCCTTGATAACCCATAGTCTGTTGAAAAATCTTCAACGGATGATTAGTGGTGAAGTATATAGGGTTATGATCAACATCTTATAATTGTAAGCTCTGTCGAATCAGTCTTTTAGTGATCCTTATCTCTTGATTAGCCACAATGGCTTCCAATCGTTTTCCATCTTGATCATTAATTAGTTCAACTGAGCGCCAAAAAATCCAATTGGTGGTTTCTGTAAATCACCAGGCACTCAGTCAGCTAGAATCTAAGATTAGACCGTTGAAGCCATCTAATCATATCCGCCACTGCTTCATTATCAGCAGTTACTTTGAGAAGCGCGCACATATTGTGCTTCTTCTCAAACAGATATCTCGGTTCGTCCTCCATATCTGTACATACACAGAAAAAAACATATTCAAAGCAAAGATTAATTACAAAGTTCATAGCTTTATTACATTTGAGGTTATAATTTGAAGAAGTAAAGAGAAGAAATATATTTATGAACCCGTGCTTCGACAAATTAATAACCTACACATAAAACAGAGAGTTAGTTTAAATGAAAATTAAGTGCCTAATTCCACATAATCAGTGTCGAAAATATATCAATTAATGCTTACCGAGTCGGAATTTGAGGGTTGGTTAATTTAGGGTTAGGAAAAATAATAAGGCGGTTGAGATTCTGGATACGAGAGCAAGAGAGAAATTGTATAGTGTTTGGAGAGAGAAGTGAGGCATGAAAATTCACTAACTCCCTCTTATATACCTTTTGAAAGTGAGTTTTAAATGCATTTTGTCTTTTAGTGGGAAAAAGCTGTCAAGCTGTTAAAATATCTTATTTAAAATTTTCCCATTGATAACCTTTCTCGATAAAGCACATTTAGCAAACCTTGCTCGGAAAAGTGAGTTTCGGGGCGATAAAGCACATTTTGAAAAATTTCCCAATAATATAAAGTGTTGTGGTATTCCTTAATATCAGGACGAAATCCCTAAAAGTAGGGGATACTGTAACATTTTGAAATTTTGTCTATTATTTTAAAACTTACAATTTTTTTAATCTGTATTATATTTATATTTGAGTTCGTAACGGAGTTTGAAAACCCGACTCAACATTTTTAGAACCTTAACTAATTATTATATAATATTTTTATATACCTCGTTCATCAATAAATCGAGGTTTGTCATATTATAGTGTCGTTAAGAAAAACATAAGGGGTTCAAACTGATTTTCGTAAAGTCGTTATTAGTTTTATAAACCTTTAAACTCATATTAAACTTTGATTGAAACTTAAGAGGTTTTTTAAAAATATGTGATATATATATATATAACCCTAACCCTAACACATTTAAACCCTCCCCGCCCCCATCTCTTTCTCTGGTTCAGCTTCCGGCGCCGTTTTCAGCGACCGGCGCCACCGGCCACCCCTCCTCCCCGTTCTCGATCTCTGGCTGTATCACCCTCTCCCCTGGTCCGTAACTCCGACGCCACCACCCTCTCTTTCCCTCCCTCGGCTTTCCGGCCGGAGTGGCGGCCTGGTAACCCTCTCACCCAAAACCGAACCCCTTTCCCTGTCCTTCGCGTTTTTCCGCCGAGCCCCTTTTTCCCGTACACATTCCGGCCGTGCTCCGTCTCTCTCTCTCTCTCTCTCTCTCTCTCTCTCTCTCTCTCCCACCGGCTTCTGTCCTTCGTCTCCGGTGGCTTCGGCTCGGTTTCTTCCCGGTGTTGAGCCATGACCCTATGAACATCTAATAGGTAAATTAATTTAGCCTTCGGTGCTATCAGTTTTCACAAATTGATTATCAAATTTAAGTTGTTAATAATTGGTTTTATTTATCGGTTATATTCTTTGAAACGGGTTGGATAGGTATGGAGTTGGTTTGAATTGGAGAAAAGATTGACAGCCTGATAATGGATATATTAATTCCTTATGGGTTTAGTTAACAATTGTTATCCTTGTTCAGTTGGTTTGTATGTTAGTTGTTGAACTAGAGGTCACAAGTTCGATTCCCCCTTGAACCGATTTTGGAGAGTATTTTTGGGATCATTATTATTAATATTATAACTTATAATAAAACTCATTATTATTATTATTATTATTGGGAAAAGATGAACAGCCTAATAATGGATATATTAATTCCTTATGGGTTTAATTAACCATTGTTATCCTTGTTCAATTGGTTTGTATGTTAGTTGTCGAACTAGAGGTCACAAGTTCGATTCCCCCTTGAACCGATTTTGGAGAGTATTTTTGGGATCATTATTATTAATATTATAACTTATTATAAAACTTATAATTATTATTAATATTATTATTATTGTTATTATTATTATTATTATTATTATTATTAGTAACACAACAGTTTTTATTATCCTTATTATTATTATTGTTTTCCTTATTTTCATAATTAACAGATTATTATTATTATGATTATTAAGTAATATTATTAAATTTTGTTATTGTTAATATTATCCCCTTGTTTTATTGAACCGAAACCCATGTCTGACCTAGTTGTCATTTAACGTCATCGTTACTCGAGTTATATTTTATCACTGATACTATTATTATAAAAATGTTGTAAGTATTAGTTATTATCATTAATATGGCACATATAATTATTATAATAATAATAATAATAATTATTATTATTATTAAAATTCATAAATTTATTAATAATGTATTCAACAACAAAAGTAATTGTTATTATATTTATTATTATTATTACTATTATTAGTTTTAACAACAATTCTCAATTGGTAGTATATTTGTATATTATTACGTTCATTATCTTATATCTATCTATCTATCTATATATATATATACATAACATATTTTTAAAATTATTGTTATCATTACTATCATTATCATTAATAATATTATTACAAGCTTTATTATCAGTTCATTTTTTTTATAAAACCAAACTCTTGATTTAAACCCGTCTTGTTTCTATTTAATATTGATTTAGTTATTTAAAAGCCCAATAAAATAATATTATTTTATTTTAATTATCAATTAAGTATGAGTTCCTAATCGTTAACAAATTAACCAGTAACCTGATAAACAACCGAACCTTCTCATTCAATATTTCAAATGTAGTTTGAACTTTAGTTTTAATTATCAATTAAGTATGAGTTCCTAATTTATTATTTATTCGCTTTCAATTAGCTTTCAAGTCGGATTCGTTCGTTTCGTTCGCAAGCTTTCTACATTTCTATCATTTATTATTTCTCGATTCGTCAATCGAGGTGAGTACTTTCATACCCCGTTTTCCATCTTTTGTTTTGGGGGTGACATTTCATACTTATTC
This sequence comes from Bidens hawaiensis, assembly GCF_021521415.1. NCBI lineage: Eukaryota > Viridiplantae > Streptophyta > Magnoliopsida > Asterales > Asteraceae > Bidens > Bidens hawaiensis. The sequence goes on along the minus strand of NW_027495076.1, from coordinate 94,614 downwards.
AACTAAGTGTTTTATTCTAGAATCTAAAACCATAAACGTTATTGTATACTTTACTTAAATACTTGCTCGATTTGGTGTTCTATGATTATATTCCTATGTGTTTATCGCTTTTGGTTGGTTGATCTATAAATCCTAGACTACTTGGCATCCCTTTGTAGCAAGGTGTCGTTAACGTAATGCAATTAACGATATCTATAAAATACTAGACTATCTGGCATCCCCTTATAGCTTGTTTTCGCTAACGTAATTCTATTATCGATATCTATTTATCCATGTTCTTGCTTTTATTTATCGTTTCGTATACAAGTTTTGTGGCATTTTCTTACTATATACTTATATGCTCAAACATATGAATTGCTCACCAACCTTTGTGTTGACAAACTTTATTTTATGAAATGTTACAGGTTTGCATCTTGGTTGATTTAGCATTGTGAAGTAAACGTTATCAAGACCCTTAGGATATTAATGAAATGAACAATATCTAATTGCCATATTTGGTGATATCATGTTAGGGCTATTTTATGAGTATTTGTTATGTGTACAGAATTTGATTATTAAATGAATAATTGTTTATTGTCACCAATTATACTTTCGGAGCTATGAGAAATCTAGTTCGCGCCCTGACATTCCGCTGGCACCGCCGGTCGGGGTGTGACAGATTGGGATCAGAGCGGAAGGTTCTAGGAAAAACGACCTAGCCACATGATTAGGGTCCCTATGCTTGCTTCTTATACGTATGCTCTATGTGTTTTGATTGCTCTAGCTTAGAATTGCTTTATTATTTATTTATTTATTATTATATTACTGTACACGATGCACACACTATTCTGAGACTATGTCTCACCTACAAAATCTATTTTCAAACTTGGATTAATGTTTTAATGTTGGTATATTCCTTAAGAATTCCCGTGTTTTGTTTTCAATGTTCGTTTATTTAGTGGAACCATTAAACTGCCATGTAACGCTCATGGGCGGTTCAATACTATTGACCCGATAGTTCGTTATTTGTCGGTGCCTTTTGAAATGCCATGTAACGCTCATGGAACGGACCACGCATTTCTTTTCGGTATGCTATAAACGATTGAACCATTAAACTGCCATGTAACACTCATCGAGCTCATCTCAAACTTTGTTTGCATTGACTCCTCGAAATCCTTACATAACGTGTCGTTTGTAGACCCAAAGATAATTTCGTCGACATAAATCTGAACGAGGAGAAGATCATCACCAATATTCTTATAAAATAAACTACATTCGACAGTCCCTCACTTGAATTCGTTATCAGTCAGATGGTCAGCAAGTGTGCCATACCAAGCTCTCGGGGCTTGATGTAAACCATATAGGGCCATGTTTAATCGGTAAACTCGGTCCGAATAATCAAGATGTTCAAAGCCAGGAGGCTATAAAACAAAAACTTCCTCGTGTAATTCACCATTGAGAAAAGAACTTTTAACATCCATTAGATAGACCTTTATATTTTTGTAAGCTGCATATGCCAGAAAGATTCGTATAGACTCCAATCTTGCAACTGGAGCATATACTTCAGTGTAGTCTATACCCTCTTTCTGATGGAAACCTTACACCACTAATCGTGCCTTGTTTCTCATGATTACACCACGATCGTCTTTTTTCTATTTAAATACCCACTTAGTCGGAATAGGCTTCTTGACTCGAGCGGGTTTGTCGATAAGATCCCAAAAACTTAAACGTGCAAACAGCTGCAATTCCTCTTGCATGGATTCTACCCAAGATGGATCTTGAAGTGCCATATGAGGCATCGTTAGCTCAACTTGGGATAGAAAGAAAGTGAATTTGGCAACATTGACAATCCCAGAAAAATGTATATCTGCATAAGCACACAATACATTATTCTCACTAGAAGAAGCAACTTGATGACGTGTTTAAACGCCCACATCAAGTTCTCCAATGATGTTTTCCTTTTGATGGTAATTATGAATCCGAAGGGTGGGATTCTCAAGAATAACAACATTGTCGAATTAGTTAGTGTAATATTTTCCAACTGATACGAATCATCACTTTCAACTGCATCAGCAACATCAGGAGTATCATCAGAAGAAGTAGAAATATTATCGGAAGATGCTGGAGGATCATCACGTAGATCTTCAGTTGGAGCAATAGTTGGAGCTTCAACATCATTAGAACATAAAAATATTGGAATGACCAATTGATCTTCAAAATACGCACGAACAAGCTCTTCATCCGGTTGCTCAGTTGATGGAGTAAACGAGTTAAATAAACCATCATAATCAACACATCCAGTCAGGATCTTTTCCTTGAGGAGGCGTGGTGTACTTTTGACAGTCCACATGGTACCGTTCCTCCACACAACCAGAAATAACGATAAATACCCTTTTCTTTGGAGAAGCATAATCCAAAAAATAACCCTCAGCGGCTTTTTCTTCAAATTTACCCACATCTCTTTTCAACACCGTACAAGGACACCCGAATGGTTCCAAGTACTTTAGATTAGGTTTTCGGTTGTTCAAAAGCTCATAACTTGTCTTCTTGAGTCTCTTAACAGTTATAACTCTATTAAGCGTATAACAAGCAGTATTCACCGCCTCGTTCCAAAATTGGACAGGAAGCTTAGAATCGGCAAGCATAGTTCTAGCAGCTTCAATCAAAGTTCTGTTTTTCCTTTCAGTAACGTCGTTCTGTTGCGGTACCTAAGGTGCACTATATTCTCGGTGAATACCTTTTTTAATGCAAAAGAAATCCAATACAGTGTTCTTAAATTTAGTACCATTATCACTTCGAATTCTCCTCACTTTTTGCTTGTATAGTGATTCGATTTTAGTGATTAAATTTTGTACCAAAACAAGTGTTTGATCTTTTGAACTCATAAATAAGACTAATGAATATATTGAATAATCATTGGTACCAATCTCCAGAGACACTAGCACGTTTCACAGGACCAAAAAGATCCATAAGAAGTCGTTCAAGAGAAGTATTAATGGAATTCATTAACTTAGCCTGATGTGACTTTTTCTTCTGTTTCCCTTTCTTGCAAGCAATACTGTGATCAAATAATTTAAATTTCATCAAAGAAACACCTTTGACCAAATCATTCGCCATTAAATAATTCATCTTTCGAATATGAATGTGACCCATTCTACGATGCCATAGAATAGATTCCTTCTCGGTTGCTTTTGAGACAAAACATCTTTCGATAGATGTTGATACTTTAGAAGACATAAATATCATTCGATCGAGGGGATCGCTTGACAAACATGTCCTCGGGAATGACGTATCCTGGTTTCAAAATCAGACATTCTTTATCAGTAAATATAGTTGTGTACTTCTTGTCACTGATTTGCGACACACTCAATAAATTATGGTCCACCTTGTCACAATAGTTGACTTTCTCAAATATAATGTGACCATTTGAAACTTCACCCTCTTGTGTTATCATACCCCCATAATTCCCAGCAAAAGCCACATAACCCCCTTGAATATTTCTCACATTTGTTAAGAGGTTGAGATTTCCAGTAATATGACGAGAACATCCACTATCATTTATCCAGTTTTCACCAGACACGGTCTTGGATGTACCTTACACACAAAGTAAAAGTGATAGTTCAAAAAGGCAGCCCAGGCCTCAGTCTTGGGCACCTTTTGAGTTTCATGAGCAGAAACAAATTTAGCTGAATTCAATTGTTGTTCAGCAACTTGAGAATAAGTTACAGGCCTCTTAGACTTTCGTCTTAGATAAGCAGCTTGAATGAAAGTTGAGTTCACGTTCTTGCAGATTGGCTTAGTTGGAACAAACTTTGGTTTTACCTGACCATATGTTTCGTCCACATGAATTACCTTACTTGGGTTCACGTTTGAAAACATAATGTGAATATCATCATCACACAACAAAGGTCGTTTCAGAATCTCCTTTATCAAAGGAACCGGTTTCGATTGGTCCTTGACGAATGGATGAAGGTTCTGAGATTTCTTCTGTCCACAGTTTCTCACCACATGACCCTGTTGTCCACAAAGAAAACAATTTCTCATGTCCACACGATCATGTTGAGATTTGGAAAAAACAGATGACACAGAAGGTTTATGACTCACATTCTTAGTAAAACTTTCCAACGTGTCAGTTCTAGTTGATTTCACAAAATGAATCTTTTTAGCAGTTTTTAACAATTGCTCTTAACCTTAATCAATGGGTCTGATGTGTTTGATGTTTGCACTAGCATATCGACGTTCAAGATCTTGTATCTTGAAAGTTTCATTGTGAAAGACACTTTCGATCAGTTCCGGTTTGATAATGCTAATCGGAATGTCTTTCTCAGTGAACATCGTGTCTATTCCTTTCAACTTAAACACACGAACAGTTGATGGCTTAGAAACAGTAGGATTTATAAAACGCATCAAATCCTCATCATAAACTTTGGGTTTCTCTGATTTCTTTGCCTTCACTAGTTTAACCTTAACTTGTTCTTCTTTTTTCACTTGAGTTATGTGTGAACCATACACAACCTCATCAAATTCATGTGGTTCACATAAAATGTGATTAGAACTTGGAATGTTCTAGTTTTTGTGTATAACCTCAGGTTCAAACACATCCTCAATGATCACCTTCTCAACTTTTTCTACATATACTTTATTACTTTCGACATGATGTTTTTAAGTTGGTGGTTGGGCATTGATATTCTCAGATTTAACTTGTTTAGGTTTGTTAGGAACAACGGGTTCTTTCACAAGAACTTATTCTTCTTTCCTAGCAAAAGGATTTGCTCTACAATCATTTTGAAAAGGTGGTGTATTTCAACAAAACCTATACCCTTTTTTGAATCTTTTTGTTTACCAGGTACTTCGATTATTTCATTTAGCAAAAAGAAAGAGTTTCTAAACATGACCAACTTGTTCTTCAACTCAAGAACCTCATTTCCAAGCTCGGTTATCTTCGAACGATGTTCCAAAATTTCTTAAAACCTTTGATCGTTGATTGTCATTTTAACAGATAACTCAACTTTGAGATCATGATTATTTGTTGACAATGGTTCAATCTTTTCTCTAGACCTCATTTGAGAATCTAAAGATTGTCGATAAGTATCTTTTAGTGAATCAATTTCTCTCACTAAACTATCATTGTGAATTTTCAAAGACTCTAATTTAGGTTTGTTTTTTCTCACATTCAACACAAGTTACTTTAGCAGACACATTAGAAGAGATAGGAACAGAAGAACTAACCTAATTGATCTTAGCCATGCAAGCAAAAGTGTTTGGAAACTTGTCACATGAATTATCAGAATCTGATTCCGTATCATTATCAGAAGACAGCTAATATCCGCTTGCATCTTTAAAAACTTCATTTGTCTTGAACATAACAAAATTGGCTTGATTGTCGTTACACAGCAGTCACTGTGACCAATCAGTTCCATCCAAGTTAGTCAGCATAGCTTGTGACCCAGAAGAAGATGATGTTGTTCTAGAAGTCTTAACAGCATCATTCCCATTTTTACTGGATGAACTTCGATCTTGATTTCTAGGACCAGTATACTCCTTCTTCGGTTTATCACATTCCTTTGCAAAATGGCCGAACTCTTGGAAGTTATAACATTTAACCTTTAGTTTATCGAATCCAACATTCTTGTTCAAAGGAGGAAGATCTTTGTTGGTTCGTTGCATAAACCTTTTAACCTTTCGAACAATCATCGCCATGTTCCATTCTAAATCCATAAGCTCTAACTCATCTGGATCAATTTGATCGTAATCTTCATCGGTCAAATCACTAGTAGCAATCTTACTAATAACCAGATTCTCATATGAGGTCATGAAGGCAGACAAGAAAGCAAAGTTTTGTTCAGCTTCCTTCATGTTTACATTTGATGAGAATGGACTTGCAGTGGATGAATTTCCAGATCCAGTAGATGAACCAGAAGCACCAGGTGACCTAGAACTTCCAACTGAATAGAAACATGCTCTTGGATCAGTATAGATAGTTGTCGCATTATCACTTGCATTTTGTGTAAGAAATACAGTGATTGGAGATATTGTCGAACTCGTAGGCATACTTCCACCATAAAATGCCGGATCTTGACTATCCTTAGAAGACTTCTGACATCGAATGTCATATTCAGAGCTTCGACTTTTTGTATGAACTCAGTTGCAGTCAGATCTTCATTACTAAAGTAGTTGTTTTCTTTCAATACCATTAAAAATGTGGAATAAGAACTCGGTAATGCACTCTTGAGTGTATCAGTCTTATCAATCTCAGTATGTTCCAACTTCATCTTGTCCATCTCGGCCATCAGATGATTAAATCATGTTGTCATCTCCTCGATAGTCTCACTCTTAAGTAAATTAAAGTTTCTAAACTGAAACTTGAGCATTACCTTCTTGCTTTAAGAGGTGTTACCCATACTCCTCATACGAATGTGTTGGAATAACGAAGCACAAATCTTTATATCTACCAACTTGGTGAAAGATGTTTTCGGGTAATGCCATTGTAAGAGTAGAGTAGGATTTTGTTTCAATCTCTAATGCTTTCTTTTCTTCTTAAGAGTATTGAGAGATGGCCTTGGGTATAAATCCGATAGTCTCATCTCCAATCATTGGAACGGTATATAACTCATCCAAACAATACGAACAATCAGGGTGAACTGACCATAGATGAGCACGGAAACGGGGTTCCCACTTAGCAAATTCGCTAAATTTCATTAAACGTGGACATTTGGAGTGTGAACCGATATCGGCGTCCAGTTATAAGATTTAATACATCAGCATATTTTGGGAATCTACTGCCTACATACCGGCCATTTTGAAAAATGACAAGACAATCAAATTTCAAGGGTTAAATTTGAAATATTTTAACGAACTGTGAACAGTAACTTTGACGAATTGTGAACAGTAACGGATCAAGAATAGCTTTAAAGAATCTAGGAGTTTAACAAATCTGGAATAGTGTCACACGAAATAGGTTATAACGAACTAGGTTAGTGAATTAAGTCAAAGTAACGAATTAGATTGACGAAATAGGTTAACGAATCAGGTGGTTCCCTTAACGAATCAATTAACGAACCAAACAAGTGAAAGCTTAGAAAATTAAAGTAATGAATTTCTGAGTTCCCTTAACAAATCACTAAGTCAAGTTTAACGAATCACAAACTCAACTTAATGAATTAAGATAACGAACTAGTGACAGTTGATAACGAATCACCTATAACGAATCAGTTTGTTATAACGGTTATAACAAACTCTGACAACTATTTCCACATAGCAAAAGGTTGTTAGAATTAAAGTTAATGAAGTGGACACTTGTCTCACGAATTGGAAGACACGAATGAGAAATTCTAACGAACTGGATCACGAATTTGCGAATTATATTAACGAACTAGTTGACGATTTAACGAATCTTAAAGCAAAGATGAAGATCTTCAAATCTTCAAACAAAATTTCTAGAAATCTGGAAAAATTCCTAGATTCAAGAACATGAAAATCCCGTCTCAAATTCGTTATACATTCTAAAAAATCAACCTAATCGTCCAAATAATGACTCGAATTACTCGGAATCTCAACACGAATCAAAATCAAACCATTTCGAAACCATTAAACCTTAACACGCAACCAATTTTACCAAAAACAACCACTCTGTTTCCGGACAAACCAGATCCAACCAATTTCAATACAGAACCAATCTAATTTCCAATTCTAAACCACAACACCTTCCCAATACCTTAACTAACATAGATCCAATCCACATCAATCCATATCCCAATCAATTCACACTAAATCTAGTCAAACACAAACAAAACACAAAATAATAATAAAATGATATGTATCGGTCCTTAATTAACGTATTAATCACCAATCAAGAGCAATCGAATCCCCGAAAGCTATGATACCACTTGTGAAACCTTCAGATCTCAGATCTAAGTCTTAATTAATCAATAAACGGATCTTGTTCATTGTTGCTCTTATACGTTATATGTATATATTATTAGTTGTATTAGGTGTATATAGTATAGATTAGATGGAATAGATTAAGAGAATGAAGTTTGGATCGAGAGGAAACTTGGGCAGAGGTTCAATACACATTAATTACCAAAACCTAAAAAAACAAAGGATGAATCCTCTATAAACAGGAAGATGGGTCTAGTTCGTTACACATTCCGTAACGAACTAGCCACCCACTTCGCTACAATACAGTAAATAAACATTCATAAGGAAACACCTCGTGATTCGTTAAACATCCTTAACGAATCAAGAGGAACTTAACTTAAGGTCTAGTTCATTAAACATCCGTAACAAACTAGACAGTTGCTCTAACAAACTAGCTTAGATTAATATTAACTTTTACATTAAATTAAACTATAAATACAAAACGATAAATACAAAGACTCGAGACGCAAAACCGAGTACTAACTTACTACGACCCAACCGAGCAAAAGGTGTTTATTGCTCGAAAGGCCGAGTTATTGGAAACTAAGTTTCTTATGGAAGGAACTAGTATAACAGTGGAACTCAAGGAGGATCGAGAACCACAAGCCGATACACGTTTAGTAGATACTAGCAATCAACAAGAGGTTGTTGAGAATGATCAAATGGTTAATCAAAACACACAAAACGTTCGCAAATCTGGTAGAATTAGTAATCCCCCAGAAATATATGGATTTTTCATGGATGGATGCTATGTGGTAAATTCGGATGAACCCACCACATACCATGATGCAATGTCACAATCCGATTGTGACAAATGTCTTGAAGCCATGAACGTTGAGATGCAATCTATGCATCACAACTAAGTATGGGATTTGGTTGTACCACCTCTTAACTCCAAGCCTGTTGGAAGTTAGTGGGTTTTCAAAAAGAAAACCATATGCATGGAAACTTGGATACTTATAAAAAAAGACTTGTAGAAAAAGGTTTTACTCAAACTCAAGGGGTTGATTATGATGAGATCTTTTCACCGGTGGCAATGCTAAAGTCTATTAGGTTATTATTTGCCATAGCCGCATATTATGACTATGAGATTTGGCAAATGGATGTCAAAACCGCTTTTCTAAATGGACATCTTAAGGAAGATATCAATATGGTTCAGCCTTAAGGTTTTGTTGATCCACAACATCCTAATAAAGCATGTAAGTTAAAGAAATCAATCTATGGATTGAAACAAGAATCTAGAATTTGGAATCACCGTTTTGATGAAGAGATTAAGAAATTTGGATTTATCAAGAACGCTGATGAGGCTTGTGTGTATAAGAAAGCTAGTGGGAGCATCATTACTTTCTTAGTATTGTATGTCGATGACATACTACTGTTTTGAAATGACATTCCAACCATGGAAGGTGTAAAAGCCTAGTTTGGGAGTTGTTTTTCCATTAAGAATCTTGGTGAAGTCGCCTATATTTTGGGAATAAAGATCTATAGGGATAGATCAAGGAGGTTGATAGGTTTAAACCAAAGTACATACATAGATAAAATCTTGATACCGTTCAAGATGGAGAACTCTAAAAAAGGTTTGGTACCTATTCAAAGAGAAAAGATATTGAGTATGTCTCAATGTCCAACCTCAAACCATGAGCAAGAGAAAATGAAAGGAATCCCATATGCATCTGCTATAAGATCCATCATTTACGCAATGATATGCACTAGACCGGATGTCTCATGCGCTTTGAGCATGACAAGTAGATTCCAACAAAATCCGGGAAGTAGCCATTGGACGGCTGTTAAGAGTAAATTGAAATACCTTAGAATGACTAAGGATATGTTTCTAATATATGGCTCTGGTGAGGTGGAACTCATTGTAAAGGGTTATACGGATGCGAGTTTCCGAACTGATCATGATGATTCACGATCACAATTGGGATATGTTTTCATTATGAATGGTTGGGCAGTCTCTTGGAAGAATGCAAAGCATTGTCCACCACTGATCGGAATACATCGTCGCCTCATTGGCAGCTCAAGAAGCTGCGTGGATAAGGAAGTTCATTGCCGATCTAGGGATAGTCCGTACCATTCAGGACCCTCTAGATATCTTTTGTGACAACGAGGGTGCGATTGCTCAAATCAAGGAACCCAGTGCACATCAAAAGACAAGGCACATTGAGCGAAGATTCAACTACATAAGGGATGAAGTTGAAAAAGGAAAGATATGTATTCACAAATTTCACACCGATTAAAACATTGCGGATCCACTCACGAAGCTCCTTGAAAGGACGAAGCATGAGGTTCATACTTGCGCCTTAGGACTACGATATTCTAGTGATTAGATTTGATCTATTTTGTATTTGGATACCGGAACAATTGTTATTTTGACTCATTCATATGATTATGGTTTATGATTATGACATTTTGAGTTATATTCCATTTTAGCATGCTTAAATCCATGAATAAGTTAATTATTATAAATGTCCATAGTCGTTCATATTTGTGGAAACAAATATGAAGGTAACACTATTATGAACTTGGATTGGTGGATATTCATAAGGCATGAATATAGAGCAAGGGTTTTCTACCAAGGTTCATAGATATTTAAGGGATATAAATATTGGACTGACTTGCCCTCAAATGTTACTGTATGGAATCCTTGTATTTGGTGGTCATAAGTAAATTTGAGTAAAAGCGACTATCATAGTATCCTCCGACCTGAGATACATATTGGGTCATGATATTCACTATATATTATGCTTTGACTTAGTTCTTTGATGCTCTGAAACATGACGGTAAATAAGGCTAAGATCATGTATGGTACGAGGTGATTGTCAGAGACGTATGTAGTTAAAAAAGGATTTTACCCTCTTATTTGTTGAGAGTAAGATGTCTAAGGCGTACTAGGTTAAATCAACAGAGAACCATCACTCTATGTCTCTGGATTTGACATGACATCAGTGGCAAAAGGATAAATGATAGATTCAACTAAATCATATTCAATTAAGGGACTTGAAGGGGATGATGTTATTGAATGGCACTTAGTCATACGTATTAGGGGTAGTAAACCACATTTAGGAAGTATTTTCTATTTGCATCAATCTTCTATGTATCTTGTGCAAGTGGGAGATTGTTGGAATCGGCCCGCCCAAGACACACATTAGAGTTGATGTGGCTAGTACGTTATCATCCAAGTCGGGTCATACCCAATAACAAAATAGAAAAACACCACGATAATTATTTAGGATATGTTCTAACAAATAAATATCAACACTTAGAATATTTTGGAAATTGGGTTTTTAATAAATAAATTATATGGATAATTCTTGGAGAAGTAGAATTAAAGTTAAGGATTTTTAGGGAGAAATGAATACTTTAGGGCGTTTATTTACCTTATTCTGGTCGCACAAAATAATGGTATTTTGTTTCCATATATATAGTATTATTATTAGTATTGGTATTATTATTATTATTATTATTATTATTATTATTATTATTATTATTATTATTATTATTATTATTATTTCTTACTGTTGAACTTTGATTTCCTATATTGCTCCATACATATGTATTATAGAGCTGGGGGTCTCTCTGGAAGCCACCTCTCTATCCCTTTAGATAGAGGTACGGTGTGCCTACATTCCACCATCCCCAGACCCTACTTATAGCTTTGCTATTGGTGGGACTTCACTGGGTATGATTTATTGATATGTTATGAGAGATTTTGCATTTTGCATAAACCATGTTATTTAAGTTCCATAAATAAACAATATGCAAGACTCTGCATTTTGCATATACCGTGTTATTTAAGTTGGTTAAATAACAATATGCAAGACCTACTGCACTTTGCATACACCGTGTTATGTAAGTTGGTTTAATAACAATATACAAGACTTATTGCATTTTGCATGTACTATGTTGGTTAGATAACAACATGCAATGCATATTGGATTTTACATGTTATGTTATGATATAACATAAGTAAATAAAATAGATTACTTGAGTTTTGATTTTGGGTGGGAACCCATGTGGGCTTGCACAAGAATTCATTGGTTGATTTGTGCGGTGCATTGGTTGCTCGCATCTCTCTCTCTCTCTCTCTCTCTCTCTCTCTCTCTCTCGCATAAGCATGCAAATTCTTATTAGGATCCAGGGCTTGGGTTTTGCATATATAATCGGTTTTATATTCATCTAATTAACAAGATTTAAAACTTATTTATCCGCCGCATTTTTCATATAAATGGGTTTATATGACTTTGATAATCTTGTTAAAAACCCAACAAATTTGTCATCAAAGAATGCACAAGCATAGTTCCTTATGTTGGTTATTTGTTTGAATCTGGCTATGAATCTGATGATTCATGTGAACTTGTTAATGAGGATCCCAAACCAAATGCAATAAGTGTTAATGTTTGCAACCTAAATCAGCTTGTATTGCATCACTTAAATGATTCATTTTTTTAATTTGTGCAAGAACAGTCCACCCAAATGAATGATGTATGGTACCTACACAGTGGATTTTCCAAGCACATGACCTGTGTCAAGAGGTCATTAGTCAACTATGAAGAAAAATTTGAAGGACAAGTTGTATTTGAGAGTGATGAAAATGGAGGGAAAATTTTGGGGAAAGGCATTCTACAAATGGCAAAGTATCTTTCGATAATGATTTCAATGTAGAAGGATTGCAATATAATCTTTTGAGCATCTCTCAGATGTGTGATAAAGGTTATAAGGTTGGATTTGATGATTCTAACTATTTCATCTTCAAATCTGAATTTTTAATTCCTCCTGATATAATCATGATGGTTGCTCCTAGAAATGGAAACTTATGAACTAAAAATGAAAGATGCTATTTTTAGAGGTTGTACCTTTTTTGTGTCCTAATCCACTGAGAATGAAACTAAACTTTGGCACAGAAAGCTTTGTCATGTTAATCTGAAGAATATGAACAAACTTGTCAAAGGTGAACATGTCATTGGTTTACCCACAAGAGATTTCAAATTGGATGACAAGTGCATTTCTTGTCAAAAAAGAGAGAAACACAAATCATCTCACAATACAAAAGTTATTAACTAAATTGATCAAGTACTTGAAATGCTTAATATGGATCTCTTTGGTCATGTGAGTGTTCCTAGTTTGGAAAGAAAAGATATTGTTTGGTGATTATAGATGAGGCTGTTGATTTGATTAAGAGTTATGTAACAAGGATGGAGAATCAATTGGATGTGACGGTGAAGGTAATGACAAGTGATAATAGGATTGAGTTCAAGAATGCGGTAATGGATGAATTTTGCAAAACCAAAGGAATATTTCAACAATTCAGTGCCCCCAGAACTTAGGAACAAAATGGAATTGAAGAAATAAGAAACAGAACATTAATTGAAGTTGAAAGAATCATGATAGCAAATGCTTATTTTCCAACAACATTTTGGGCAGAGGCTATAAACACTGCTTGCTATGTACATAACAGACTCCTTCTCAACAAAAGTCAAGACAAAAATCACTATTAGATTTTGTTCAAAAGAAAACCATACATCAAGTTTCTCAAGCCTTTTTGATGCAAGTGCTCCTTGTTGAATACAAAATACTATTTAAACAAGTTTTAGTCTAAATTCTTAGATTGTTTCTTTTTGGGATATTCAACCCATTCAAAAGCCTACATAGTCTATGTGAAAGACCATTTGAGTGTAACTGAATTTTCAGATCTAATATTTAATGAAAATCAATTCAACGTTGTTGATGGAGAAACATGGCAATTTGATCTAGAGAAATTAAACAAATCCTTCAAGTTTTACCCTGAGGATTTTTATGACACTTTGTTTAGAAAAAGTGTCCCTGAAGCAAATTCAGAGAAGATTATTGATTTGAACAAATTATGGTCTAAGGTTGCTGATAAGAACACTGAATATTCCTTTACTAAGAAGGTAACCAATAATGAATCTAAAGAAGTTGGACAAAATGACAATCTTGATCAGCCACAAGATCAAGAGAATCTTGTCATGGATGATATGCAACTTGATGACCAACAAGATCAAGATCAACAAGCTGATAGACAGTCAACTTTTGAAACTCTGAACATTGGAAGTGATCTTGCTTCAACATCACAATAGAATGTTGAAGAAGATACTGATTTGAACCAAACACCATCAGATTTAGTCAATGAAGAACCTGATGTTAATGATTCAAATTATTATTCTACAATTTCTTCAGATCAAATTGCTCAAACTTCCTTTGTAGAAAGAAATCATCCTGCTGAAAATACCGTTGGAGATATTCATGAAAGAGTTACAAGAGGTTCATCTGAATCTGCAAAAATTTGTTTGTACTTCCTATACAAAATTGAACCCAAGAACATTGTTCAAGCCTTATAAGATAACAGTTGGGCGGAAGCAATGCCATAGGAGTTGGCTAAATTCAGAAATCTACAAGTTTGGGAACGTGTAGATAAGCCAAGAGGAAAGTTTGCAGTAGGCTCCAAATGGCTTTACAGAATTTAAATGGTTGAAACGGAAATTTTAATGAAGAACAAAGCAAAATTAGTTGCACTAGGATGCTTACAAGAAGAAGGAATACACTTTGAAGAAGTATTTTGTCCAGTAGCAAGGCTAAAAGCAATCAGAATCTTCTTAGTCTATGATGCTTCCAAGAATATCAGAGTATTTCAATTGGAGGTCAAATTTGTATTTCTTAAATGGAAAAATATATTAGGAGGTGTATGTCACTCAACCTCCAGGTTCTGAGGATCATGTGTATCCTAATAGAGTGTACAAACTGAAAAAGGCTCAATATGGACTACATCAAGCTCCAAGAGCTTGGAATGATGAGCTGTCAAAACACCTACTTATGAATGGTTTTCACATGGGAGCCATTGATAAGATCCTCTTCTACAAAAAAGGGGAAGAGATTTACTTCTAATACAAGTTTATGTTGATGATATCATCTTTGGATGTACAAATGAAAATATATGTTTAGAGTTTAAGGAAGTGATGAAGTCTAAGTACTGCATGAGTTCAATGGGAGAAATGAATTTCTTTCTGGGATTGCAAGTTCAACAAAAGAAGGATCGTATATTCATTTGTCAATCAATGTACATCCAATAAATTTTTAACAAGTTCAAATTTCAAGACTTGAAGACTGCTTCTACTCCAATGGACACACATGATAAGATGTAGCTAATTAAAAAGGGGAGACTGTTGATGAACATGAATATAGAGCTAAGATTCAATCATTAAATATAGTGAAAGATATAAGATGGGAAGCTCAGGTGACAAATTCAAAGGACATGTTTGGTGTAAAATCTATGATGTTTATGGACATCACACTGATTCATGCCATGAAAGGTTCATTCCTGAACCATTTCATGTTCCTAACAGTATCACGTTTGGAAGAGATTTTACATTCTACAAGAGAAGATATAATGATTACTTGAGCAAGGGTGATAATATCAAGTCAAAAATGAAGAAAGAAATGTGAAGAGTAGTGAAGAATGTCTCAAGAAAAAGGCTCCAAAGTTAAAGAAACTCAATAGATCTCAATATATTAAGTCTCAAACATCTGAAAAATCTGCTAACTCAAATAAGTCAACAGTGGAAGAAAAGAAAAGCAAGCCTGTGAAGAAACTTCTCACCAAAAAGAAATCAAATGCACTTAGTGGTGATGAGAAGTTTTTGCTTAAAAATGGTTCTAACCACATGGATTTATGTGGTAATCAAGGACTAAAGAACAAGTGAAAATTTAGAAAAGAGAATATGTCATTGAGGAATGCACAAGCATAGTCCCTAATGCTGATTACTTGTCTAAATGTGAATATGAATCTGAGGATTCATTTGAAATTTTCTATGAGGACCCCAAACCCAAAGCAACATGTCTTGATGTTGTTTATTATTTGCAAGCTAAATCAACTTCTACTTCATCACTTAACTGATTCATTTTTCCTTGTGCAGGAACAGTCCACCCAAATGAATGTTGTATTATACTTAGACAATGGATGTTCCAGGGCCATGACTTGTAACAAGAGGTCATTAGTCAACTATGAAGAAAAATTTGAAGGACCAGTTGCATTTGGGAGTGATGAAACTGAAGGGAAATTTGTGGGCAAAAGCATTCTGACAAATGGCGAAGTATCTTTTGATAAGTGTTCTATATAGAAGGATTACAATATAACCTTTAGAGCATCTCACAAATATGTGATAAAGGTTATAAGGTTGGATTTGATGATTCACACTATTTCATACGCAAACCTGAATTTGTAATTCCTCCTGATATGATCATGATGGTTGCACCTAGAAATGGAAAATTATATGAACTAAGAATGAAAGATGCCATTTTAAGAGGAGGAACCTGCTTTGTTTCCAAAGCCACTAAAAATGAAACCAAACTTTGGCACATAAATCTTTGTCATATCAATCTGAAAAACCTGAACAAACTTGTTAAAGGTGAACATGTCATTCGTTTTCCTACTAGGGAGTTCAAATTGGATGACATGTGTATTTCTTGTCAGAAGGGAAAGCAGCACACGTCATTTTACCAAACAAAAGTAATTAACTCAATCGATAAAATAATTGAAATACTTCACATGGATCTCTTTGGTCATGTGAGTGTTCCTACTATTCGAAATAAAAGATACTCTTGGTAATTATCGATGATTTTTCTATATATACTTGGGTTTATTTTCTAAACTCAAAGGATGAAGCTGCAGAGTGGATTAAGAATTGTGTAACAAGGATGGATAATCAATTATATGTGAGGGTAAAGGTAATAAGAAGTGATAATGGGACTGAGTTCAAGAATGGGGTAATGGATGAGTTTTGCAAGACCAAGGGAATATTTCAACAATTCACTGCTCCTAGAACTCCTGAACAAAATGGAGTTGCCTTAAGAAGAAACAGAACATTAATTGAAGCTACAGGACCATGATAGCAGATGCTTATTTTCCTGTAACATTTTAGGCAGAAGCTATGAACACTACATGTTATGTTCCAAACAGAGTCCTTCTCAATAAAAGTCAAGACAAAACTCCATATGAGATTTTGTTCAAAAGAAAACTCTACATCAAGTTTCTCAAACCTTTTGGTTGCAAATGCTCATTGTTGAATATAAAGGACTATTTGAACAAGTTTCAGTCTAAATATTTAGATGTTTCTTTGTTGGATATTCAACACAATCAAAAGCTTACAGAGTCTATGTGAAATACCATTTGAGTGTGATTGAATCTTCAGAAATGATCTTCAATGAAAATCAATTCAAAACTGTTGATGGGTCAACATGGCTATTTGATTTAGAAAAAATAATTAAATCCTTCAACTTGTACCCTAAAGATTTTGATGAACTTTGTATAGGACAAGTGTCCCTGAGGTAACATCAAAACAAAATGTTAATTTTAATAAATTATGGTCAAAGGTTGCTGAGAAGAACAATGAATATTCTTTTACTAAGAAGAACAATGAATATTCTTTTACTAAGAAAGTAACCAATGGTGAATCTGAAGATGAAATTGAGCATACTGATAATCTTTATCAGTCACAAGATTAAGAGTATTTTGTCATTCATGATGTGCAACCTGAAGAACAGCAAGATCTAGAAAAAACTTACAAACAATCAAACTTTGAAACCTTGTTTCAAAATTTGAACATAGGAAATGACATTGCTTCAACATCATAACAGAATGCTGAGGAAGTTGCAGAGTTAAACCAAACAGAATCAAATTTGATTACTAAAGAACCTGATGTTAATGACTCAAATCTTAATTCAACTATTTCTTCAGACCAAATTGTACAAACTTCTTTTGTAGAAATAAATCATCCTGCTAAAAACATCATTGGAGATATTCATGAATGAGTTACAAGAAGTTCATCTGAATCTACAAACATTTGTTTGTACTCCTGCTTCCTATCCCAAATTAAAAACAAGAACATTGGGTGGAAGCAATGCAGAGGAGTTGGCTCAATTCAGAAATCTGCATGTTTGGGAACTTGTTGATAAGCCAAGAGGAAAGTTTGCAGTAGGCACCAAATGGGTTTTCATAAATAAAAAGGATTTAAGGGAATTGTAATGAAGAACAAAGCAAAACTAGTTGCACTAGGATGCTTACAAGAAGAATGAATAGATTTTGAAGAAGTATTTGCTCCAGTGGAAAGACTATAAGCAATAAAAATATTCCTAGCTTATGCTGCTTCCAAAAACATCAGAGTATATCAATTGGATGTAAAATCTTCTTTCTTAAATGGAAAAATATAAGAGGACGTGCATGTCACTCAACCTCTAGGTTTTGAGGATCCTGAGTATCCTATAGAGTATACAAACTGAATAAGGCTCTATGTGTACTACATCAATCTCCAAGATCTTGGTATGATGAGTTGTTAAACCACCTACTAGTTAATAGATTTCATAGTGGAGCCATTGATAAGACCCTCTTCTACAAGAAAAGAGGAAGAGAATTACTTATGGCTCAAGTTTATGTTGATGATATGATTTTTGGATCTACTGATAAACATATATGTTTGGAGTTTGAAGAAGTTATGAAGTCTAAGTATTGCATGAGCTCAATGGGAGAAATGAATTTCTTTCTGGGATTGCAATTTCAACAAAAGAATGATGGTATATTCATTTGTCAATCAAAGTATGTGTAGAATATTTTGAACAAGTTCAAATGTGAAGACTTAAATACTGCTTCTACACCAATAGACACACATGAGAAGATGATATCGGATGAAAAGGGGGAGCCTGTTGATGAACATCAATATAGAGCTAAGATTGGATCTTTGATGTACCTAACTGCCTAAAGGCCTGACATTATATGTGATGTGTGTGTGTGTGTGCAAGATTTCAATCATGTCCAAAGGTGTCTAATATGACTGCTCTCAAGAGGATCTTTAGATATTTGAATGGATAATCTGATTTGTGGATATGGTATCCAAAGAACCATGCCTTTGATCTTCTTTCTTACACTGATAGTGACTATGATGGCTGCAACATGAGTAGGAAATCTATATCAGGTGGATGTCAATTTTTGAGAGACAGGCTAGTGTCATGTCAATGCAAGAAGCAAACAACTGTGTCAATCTCCACTACTGAAACTGAATACATTGTTGCATCTGCCTGCTGTGCACAAGTCCTCTGGCTTAAAAATCAACTGCTATGATGAGTTGCATTAATTGAACACTCCTATTTTCATTGATAATGCTGCTTCTTTGTTCATTGTGAAGATCCCTGTCCAACACTCAAAGACCAAGAACATTGAAATCAGACACCATTTCATTAGAGACAGTTGTGAAAAAGGTCTAATAGATATGAAAAGAGTTGACACTAGTGATAACTTGGCAGACTTATTCACCAAGCCACTAGATAGAACAAGATTTCACTTTCTATTGAAAAAATTAGGCATGATCAACTCTGATTAATGATGTGTGCTCATTGTGCTAACTGACTATCTTTAGAAAGGTCTTGACGTGTGAGTTGCGTTTTATCTATGAATCTGTGTTTTTGCTTAACTAATATGTGCTTTGAATGGAAATATATGTGACTTAGGTGTCTATGATGCTTAGGTTTTATTTTAGTAACTGTTGATAATATCTTGATAAGTGTGTCAACATTTGATTTGAAATGATTAATCTCTGTGATTATCTGATATTTATGAATATGTTGGATAATTTGATATGATGATGTGTTAAGACAGGTTAGAAGTTGCATAATTAGTCTTGGTTGAACATTATGTTAAGTCTGCTTCTGTTAATTTATGTCACTAATGTTCTAATTATTCTTGAATATGTTACTCTTTGCTTGTGTCAAATTACGATTTTGTGTTAAAACTGTATGCTCAAATGAATATTTATCAAAAGAGTTTTTACAAAACATTTTTGACAAACTGTGCAAATTAATGGTGTAGAGATATGATAAGATTATTCAGTTCAAAGGTTTAAAGAAGGTTAAAAGGTTTTCAATAAAAATTGATCTAACCTTATGGGAAATGATAGTAGATTGATTTTTTATGCCAATCCTATGGATTTAATAGTCTAAAAGGACTACTAGATTAATAAGTATGGTTGCTTTCCATGATGTGTAAAAACTGAGGTGATATAAACATAATGAATATGCTAAGCTTAATGTGGAGATACATTATTGAATATGCATGTTTCAAGATAAATCTCTCCGAATGATAGGCAGAAAAGTGATTATCCAGTCAAACACGAGCCTGTTGGTATTTGGTCACTCAAAATGAAACATCTTATAGAAATGAAAAAGAAAAAATGTGAGTAAAAGTTTTGTAATCAACCTAAAGTTGAATATGTTCACAAATATTGAAAGAAAATCAAACATGAGGGTTAAAACTAGAACTACAAAGGTCAGGCATCATTATAAGTCCTAAAAACCTTGAATGGATGTTTAGTAAGTCCGTATTGCGTGGCATGTAAGTCCAACGTTCAATCTCAACTGTTTGAAATGTTTTGTAAAGAAAAATTCATTAAGAAAAGTTTATGTGTTCTGTCATGAAAAATATTTTGACCAAATATCAGGGGGTAGAAGTCAAACTGGGGTGATCTGGAGAAAGCCAAATAAGCTTTAAGAAGATATATGGGATATCATAGTACAATAAGTGGTATCCTTTTTGTATTATGCACTTAACTAAACCTTAAGCATATCACCAAAGTAATGAAATTCATTCTAAGTCTAGACATGCTATTAATCTGCCTGATCTATCATAATAATGCTGAGAATGAAGTATTGAAAGGTAATTTAATCAATATGATCCCATGTTGAGATCTTTTCATAAAAGAGAAAAAGATTTGAAAGGATATAACTGAAATTTGATCTCATTATGCACCATTTGCTCTTAAACTTTGAACTTTAATAAGAAAACTGTTTGATGTAAAGTTTATATCAAAAAGAGTTGCATTTTAACCTTGAATATGTCTGTATATGTTATTTCGAGTAAACTTTGATGTTTTTAAACTTTCGAGTAAACTTAGGCGTTTTTATTTGAAGTTTAACTCATTCGAGCAAACTTGTTGGTTACTTGATTTGAAAAGAATTATTCATGTATTGTCGAGCACACTTTGATGATTATGTACTTTTGAGTAAACTTGGTTGTTTAGAAGGTTATCTTCAACAAGCACAATTTGATGATTTGTATTTGTCTAGCATACTTCATAGGTTTGGATGGGATTACATGATAGTTTATGAAATTGTAAGTGTTTTCGTGTAAATTTTGTTTATCAAGCAAACTTCATGCTTAGAGCACACTTGTTTGTTATTTTAATAACCAAAGTGTTCTCCAAACATTCTTGTATAATTTCAGAAGTTCTTCAAGCAAATTTTACTTTTGTGACTACACTTTATGCTCTGAGCAAACTTGTGTATTAAATTTAATACAACCAGTTTCCTCAAGGACACTTTGCACTTTGAAGGTATTGTCGAGTAAACTTTACTTTGAAAGTATATATGACTGTATATTTCTAAATTAAGTTAACTTTTTGCTTTTTCTAAGTATAGTCGAGTAAGTTTATCATTAATATGGTATTCTAGTAAGGTTGACAATTAAAAATATCTCTAAGTAACAATTTTGGGATCTTTATTGATCTCAAGTAAGGTTTCCTATTTGATGAATTATACTTGACTATTTAACTTGTGATTTAGTTCTCGAGCAATCTAGTATATTCAAGTAAGCTTCCTTCATCTTATCCACTTAGTTAATTTTTAATTATCTAACCAAACTCTGGGACAAGCAAGCTTTGGAAATATACTTTATCGAGCAAGCTTTATGCTGGTACATTTAGAATTGGGTTTTTGGTAGTACTCATATGCTAAACGACAAAATTCATTTAAAACCCATTTTCAAATGTGCATAGCGTACACCATATAAGAGGGACTTAGAAATTTTTTTCATTTCACCTTATTCCCTATTTCTCTCTTGCATTATTGCCTACTTGCTCGCTACCCCGAATCTCAATCGTTAGCAAAAAATTCCTAACCTAAATT
Organism: Bidens hawaiensis; assembly: GCF_021521415.1. Taxonomy (NCBI): domain Eukaryota; kingdom Viridiplantae; phylum Streptophyta; class Magnoliopsida; order Asterales; family Asteraceae; genus Bidens; species Bidens hawaiensis. The sequence continues at coordinate 72,753 of NW_027495076.1, read as the reverse complement.
GGTCATGACTCGGCAAGCTTCAGTTGAATGATTTTCGACACTCATTGTATGGATTTAGAGCTTCAATTTCACGATTAATGACATCTATGTTTTCTTTGTATGTTATTAATTTGTCGAAGAACAGGTTCTTAAGGACTATCTTTCATTTCTTCTTCAAATATAACGCAATACATGATAAAGCTATGAACTTTAATGACTAATTGTTTCTTTGAATGTGTACTTGTCTGTGTTTTTGCAGATATGACGTATCCATTCAAGAAGAAGCATAACATGTGTGCCTTTCTTTATGTCACAAAAGAGAATAGGCCTATAGAGTTGATGATTATGTGGCTGATGTGCTCTAATCTTCACTTCTTTTTCACTGAAAGCCCTATGATTTACAGGAACCATCATTTGGATTTCTGGAATTCTGCCGAATAGATGATGAACTTGGACGAAGAATTAAGGCCACCGTTGATTGACATGAGGTCGAAATCATAGAGAATTTAGTTAGGGCCAGTCTTTAGTTGAACGATAATGTGGATAATCTGATATTCTTTACTACCAATAGAATGTTGAGTTTTTTCCAATAGACAACGGGTTATCAAGGAGATGTGAATGAAGGGCAGTTCAAGAAGGTGATGTTTCCCATTTTGTATAGATTTCTGATACACCACATCATACAGGGCTCTACACCAAGGAGAGGTACTTGGACCCTCATGAGCAGGGAAATTGCCAATACCACCGTTGCAATCATCTGCAACCAACCTTTTAACTTTTCAAGGCTCGTTTTTGAAGGTTTTGTGAGTAATCTTACGAAGAGAAGGGATGACAGATTATTGGTCTATCCCAGATTTTTACAGATCATTTTTATTATTGTATGCCCTGATCTACCAACCTTGGGCATAACACATGTTTTGCAAGACCCAAATGTCTATAGAAGAATTGCAAGGTTGGGGGCTACAAGTAACTTCAATCCTGAAGTTGAATATGGCATTCTCCCGTGGCTACTTGATAACACTATGGAGATTATGGAGGTGCCAGAGTCAACAAGAGTGACTTCTGATGAGGATGAGAGTGAGGATGATAAAGGGACTGATTCTGATGACGGTAATGATGGTGGAGATGATGATGATGGTGATCAAGTTTTTATACAGAAGGTGGATGTTGAAAATGAACATGTTTTGGATACCAATGCGGCTAAGGGGAAAACATCAAACTTTGACAACCGTATTCCTAGACCACCCACCTCACCCCAATCCCAATCACCACCCCAATACCAAACCCAAAACCCATACATTCCATCCCCACCAACTTCACCGCAAGCACAAATCCAAACCCAAACCCAAACCCAAACCCAAACACTAAGCCAAACCCAAACCTAAACCCAAACCCAAACCCAATCACCAACCCAAACCCAAATACCAGACCAACCTGAACATGAACCTTACATACCTGAACACTTCCCATCCCTCCTTATAAAACAACAAAATACAACATACCAATCCCCAACACATTCCCAAACATCTAACCAACCATATATTCCTACCTTCCAAATCATACACACATATACACCTATAATCCAAACCAGAAACCCATAACCCTCAACTAGTGAAAACATAATAGAATTTCCGTATTATTAAACCCACCAAACCAAAATTCCCGGACCCATTTCCTATCTCACCAATAAACTCCACTTCCCCTGATGCCTGGCTGAGATTACTTGACAGGCATATGGATGTTTTAATTGAAATTGTGACTTGAAGAGGGAGAATGAGGAGTTAAAGAAGAAGAATGCTGACCTGGAATCCCAGTTGGAGTAGTCTATACAACGGATTCAAACCCTAGTCAGAGAGATTGAGAAGACCTCAACTACTCCAAAATAGGGGTAGAGTTCACCTGCTGTCAATGTGGCTGATGATAATGTTCTTAAAACTCTTAATGATTTTTATGGAAATGAAGAGGGGGAAGATGAAAAGGAAGAGAGAGGTGATGAGGGGTATGAGGCTGATGTATCTCATGAGGTTGTTCAAGACTACAATTTGGATGAAAATGATGATCTAGTGGTGGAAAAGACTATGGAAGATGAGGTGAAAAGGGCGGTTGAAGATATGATGAATGAGGCTGAAAAGCATGTTGATGATGAGATGACTGAGGCTCAAACTGATGTATAGTTGAGGCTGACAGTGGCACATAAGAGATGGTGATCTCAGGTGAAACTGTAGTTTTAACTAATAAAACTAAAGAGTTAGTTGATGATGGTGATGATATGACATCGAAATTAAACAAGGCGGATGAGGAGCTCAATGAACTATTTGATGAGATTGATAATTTTCTTGATGAACCAACTGTGGTGAGGGAAATACGTCCTTCCAAACCAGAATCTATTAAAGAAGAGAATAGGAGATTAAAGAGGAAGGCAATGGCTGAACATGAGGGCCAGCTGCAACCCTTGAAGCTGAAAAAGATACAATCAAGTGATGAAGTTCTGTTTGTTGGTGTGTCTACTGAAGAGGCCATCAAAAGGCATGGCAACATTGTAGAAGAATGGCTTTAGAGGGAGATGCTCAACAGATTCTTATCTGATAAAGAAATTGAGAAGAAGAGAATAATGTTGGAGAAGATTGAATTAAATAAAAATCTTGATGAAGAAAAGGGGGAGATTGAGCAGGAAGTGATAGAAAGGTTGGTGAGGTTGCAGCAGACGAAAGAGGCTGAAAACTCACTGGCTGTTGTTATATATCAATTCAACAACCCAAATTCTCTTAAACTGAATCCAAATCTCCTGAGGAAGAACAAATCTCCTGAATCCAAATCTCTGAAAAAGAAAATCCTGATAGGCCGTTGGTGTTTGACATTCATGATGCCAAAACTATTCAATATGAGATGGTAAAGAAGGCAAGTGAAATGATGAATCAAAGTTTGTTTGATGAAATGAAGAAGGACGGGAAGAGCTGGCCTGCAGATTTGTTGAGATATGCCAGATGAGGAAAAGATTTGAAGTTGAAAATATACCAGAGGAGTCTATGCCCAAAAGGCATAAAAAGCCTATGGACGCGGCTCCTTTACAGATTGTTAAACCTGATGAGAATATGGAAAATGAACGTAAGATCGATCCCTTGACTGATCTGTCTGACATAGAAGATGAATGGGCTGATTCTCCTAATGTGAACATGACTGGAGTTCACAGAGAATATACAAACTATGCTTAATGATGCCAAGAGGAAAAATCCAAATATTATAATCCTAATGCATCATGGCTATGAATTCGAAACCTTGGTTGTTGATGTGTTGTAAAACACACTTATTTTTCCGCACCTTTTTATCATCTTTTAAGTGCTTAATTATTTAATAATTAATGATTTTAACTCGTTTTAACTTGATCTTACAAAGTTTATTATTTTGTGTAGTTTACGAGTTTTAAAGGAGAAAATGTTCGGGTTTTTGTAGACATTAAAAGGCCTTTATGATCAATGTTTGAAGAACAAATTTAAAGCCCGACCCAAAAGCCCATTTGTATGAGCCTTACTTGTGTTATTAGATAATATAACAAAAAAAATAAAAAAAACCCTAGCTGGCTACTTGGTTTTTCGATCGGAACAGGAAAGAAAAAAAAGAAAGAAAAAGTTTGTTGTTGAAGTGGTCGGCTTGTTGGTGTTTGTTTTTGGGAGACAAAGGCTTAACATGGTTTTGTGTGGCTGTGAATAAACTCCAACGGAAGCAACAAGTGAATAAATATTATACAAAAAAAAAATAATTAAACCAACCCTTGTTCAAAATTCCGATCGGTGGTAGCAACAAAGTCAAGAAAAAAATAACTTTTGAAGGTTCTTGAAAGCTAAGGGTTGTGGTGTTGAGTGAGATAGCCAAGGAGGTCAGCGGACAGCAGCTCGGGGTTGTTTTTCATCACATATCTCTGCCACAATTAATAGTGTAACATTCATAAACTTTGCTTTCTTGTTTATGTTTATAACTATATTGATTTTGATCTTTAAGGTTAATTGTTTTGTATTTGAGTTAAGGAATGAGTTGTTATTGATTATACTTGATTGTGAATTGTGTTTAATTATGATTTGGTTGAGTATTGTAATTGTTATCTTAAGTGTTTGTTGCTGTCCAAAAGTTATGTTAGGCTAAACTTGTTAGTTCTACCTACGTATGATGAAAATTGTTAGGTTTTAGTGAGGTTTATTGATTGTTTGATCAACATGACTTGAATCGTTAATGAAAGTTTGGTTAAGTATTGAATTAGGTTGTGTTTAGTGGCTGTGATTTTCTTAATTATACTCATATACCCCTTGTTTTGATTGATTGAATCAGTTTTGATTGATTATTGCTTGTTTGACTCTTTACTTTGTCTTTAGAGATTGTTTGCGGGAAGTACAACCGTAGGGTTTAAATGGGTGTGTTAATTGAGTAGATTCAGTGGGTAGGCACCTTCTTAGAGACCGAGAGGTGATAGGAAGTAAACTCGTCTCATAGCTTTTACTTGTTGGGATTATGATCGCGCGAGAGCGTGTTCGGTTCTTGTCGGGTTTGGGTTTGTGAGCGATTAATTGATCTAGTTTAAGTTAAACCAAATTGTTCCTCTATCCTTGGTTGCGTAGTATTCGTTCCATTAGGGTCGTGTGTCGGTGAGACCAAGAGGTGAGTCATCATTAGAACACTTTAGCGATTCGTTTCTCGGGTTGTTCTTAAAATCAACTAAAGTGTAACTTAGGGTTTGTTAGCGAGACCGAGATGTGATATAGGTTTCTTAAGCAAACCTTAGTTGTGTCACCCTTAGATACCAGTATCGTAAGATTATTTAATCCATTAGCTTGCTAGACCTTCATTATGATTCTTACCTAGGTAGACGTTTTTCTCCATTGTCAGTCTCATTCGTAAAGTTTCGTTAAGTATTTTTAAGTTAAGTCTTTTAATTTAGTTAAACTAATTTAGTTCAAGTTGTTAATTATTTAAAAATTCAAAAAATACTATTCTTAGGAAGGCCTTGTCTAGGGTTAGTGATCATAGACGTTTTCACGTGTCCTTGTGTTCAATACTCGGACTTCCTTAGTTCTATATTACTTACGATCGGTACACTTGCCAGTTGTATGTAGTTTTGTTAGGAAAATCTGTTTTATAAATTTAAAGCTTAGTTGTGAGTTTCATAGAAAGAAACACCCTTTAGACACACATCAGTTGTAATGATAGATGATGATTTAGAAGTTTTGCTTGAAGAGAAGGTGGGAGAGTTGAAGAAAATAAGGGAGTTAAAGAACAAAAACACCCAAAGATATATAGCTTATCTGAGGCTTCATAATTTTTCTGATAAACAATTAAGCCACATGAGCTATGATAATCTTGAAAGTGTATACAACTCAACAGTAAAAAGATTAAAAGAAGAAGAGTGGGGAAGAATGAAGAAGAAAACTGCTGATCAAAAAGACAAACTTGAGAACTATACAGCAAATATGGTGGAAAATGTAAATTTTTAACTAACCATGGTGTTGCCATTGAACATGTTGATGAGCAAAAAAGATGTGGAAGACACTACAAAAAAGATTGGTATTTGTGAGTGAAAAATTAGTCTCTGGAAATTCCCAATCGGTACCTAAAGACTATTGGGGACTGATTTGCCAGTCCACCGCCAGTAAAGGATGCCTAGTCATAGATGATGGTTTTAGTGACTAAAAATCAGTCCCCATTATAAGGCACCAACAAGGACTAATGATCAGTATCTGATGCAAAATATTTCAGTCCCCAACTTGTCCCCGGCACCACATCATTTCAGTCCCCAATATATTTATTTAGTGACTACAATCAGTCTCTAATACTATGATATTTTAGTCTTTAATGTGTAACTTTAGAGACTATAAATCAGTCACCTAAACATGACTATGTTGCCGCTAATACGTTTCATTAGTTTCTTGATTCTCTCTCAAATATGTTTTTAATACGGTATTTTAGAGGCTGAAAATTTATCTCCAATAATATGCCATCTCAGCCGTTAGTACATTTCTTTTTAGGACTGGAAAATATTCATAGATACCATGTTTTTATAGTCTTGAATATGTACTTCAGAGACTAATAATTTGTCTCTTATAACATCCTCTTTTAGTATCCAACATATTTATTTAGTGTCCAAAATTCGATGTATGAAAATCATGCCCTAATTCACCAGTTTTAGAACTACAAAATATCTAAACCATGCAAACATAAAACTTTTACTAAGAACCAAAAAATGGTAGATCAATATACAATAAAATAACATCAATAAATATGTAAAAAGATAGAGAAAAATACTATATTGTTTTAATAAGCCTTAATCAAAGAAAGTTGTACAATAGAAGGTTCATTTCCTAATCCACCCTCGTGGTATCCTCCTCAACAATATCACAGTGATTCCTACCACAAATTCAACTCTTAATTAATGGCGAGAGCAGTTGGTTTCCAAAGACAAAGATAGAAAGCATATCCTACAACATGATAACAAATACGAGAAATTAATAGCTATTAATATAACAAAATAGTAAGCTACACATGATTAAACTTATAAGTAATAAGCTACCCAAAAACCAATCATTTTTTCTTTTCTAGGGTTAAAGTAACTGATAATTTATAAACTAAATAATATTTAGAAGGCTACAAATATATAGGTGACAAAAAGACAACTGAGATAAACCAAAATGTCGAACAAATTAATGAATTTGTATTTGACTCGCCTTGGCATGTGAGATTACTGCCACTGTAGATGTCTAGCCAGTTATGTTTTGTTGGCTTACCAATGTTCATTGTTACATGATGGTTCCTATACAAAGAAACAAAATTCATCCATTTAACACAAATAAAAAGATCTATAATTTTCATTTCTAGCAATAAAGTCAAAATTACAACAACTTACAATATTGATGTGTAATTCTACAAGTACTTGATATATAAGGTATGCAAAAATATAAAAAAAAAATAAATGGCCAAACATGGACAATGTCATAATAGTTTAACAGTAGTATAAAAAATATTTTAACTAGTATTATAAAAGCGGTATAACTATCTTTTCTCTGAAAAGATGGTCAATATACAGCCTCTAAACTTCATAACAAACATGATAAATAATTTGTCAATCAAACAGCCCATTTGACCTGAAATGAAAAGGACAAAGCGTGTGTTCGTAGACTATAGGTAATACCTTTTTAAGGTCAAGGAAACTACCGAATTTGAGATTCATTCGCACACAGTCTAGAGAGTTGCAGCATCACCACCATTAAAAAATTTATAATCTAGGAGCAAAAGTTACCTAAGCTCACAGTTGTAAAGCTATTTATTGGTTAAAGTTACATGTATAGTATAGTAATCATAAACAAACAAGTAGTTTAAAAAAGAATAAAAAAAAGATAATAGGTTCATACGACAGCTACCAGCACAATAGCAACAATATGTTTTGAAAAAAATCTTACCTTAGCATGGATTTGAAAAAGAAACTAAGAATTAATGTGTGATTTCGGCTCCGAAATCACACAGATGCCTTGGACCCTATAAATTCACAAAAATCACAAAAACTGTATGTAAGGCCCATCCAAACACATGTATAAACTAATGAAAAATTCTCTATCAGTTTAGATAAATCAATAGTAGCTAAGAAAGCATACAATACCTAAGTGCAGAACCATTCACATTCCCTACTTACAAGCTTCAAATCCTCACGACCTAATCAATTAACGTAATGTAAAGAACTTTAATTAAAAACCTAGCCACAGGATGGTAACAACAAAATCCGACAATCAGAGTTGATTTCCAACCACTGGTTCTGCCAATCAGACCTAACTTTCCGCCTCATTTAATGCATAGGGTAATCACTTTGTGTTTGGACCATGCCCCGCATGTTCTCATAATCAAGGATTCAAGAAATGTCAGTTGTAAAAACGGATCGAGTTTACATATTCATATAGTTATAAGTTACCTCTAAGATCTTAAAGTTCTACATTGCCATGAGAAGGTGAAGAGGTAGGTCCCAGCAGAGCCCAGTTGGACCCGCAAGACTCACCTTGAAGAGGGACGTCTGCGCAGAAACCAACTGGATCCGCAGGACCAACCATGCTCAGAGACGTGACGTCCTTACGCGCAGTACGCAAGCTGGTTCCGCAGGAAATGCCTCCCGATGGTGAAGGACTCCGCCTGTCCCCGCAGCCTCGGATACAAGCCATCAGGGAAGGCCACCCGCGCAGCAAGGCTACACGCACAAGGCACTTAGCTCTCAATCACTCAGTGTCACCTGAAGGAATGAGCGAAGCCGGGAACTATCCCGCACAAGGGCGGGAGGGGGAATACTCCCGCCCAAATAAGCCAGTCCGTACGATACAGGAAGATCTTCTGTACTGTACCTGACGAGGTATGGGAAAAAGATCTGACTAAAGATACGACAGCTTACTGACACAGTATGGCGAGCAGCATGCTCCTGTACTGTGTCACTATTAGCCTCTGCCTACTCACCAACTACTGTCATACCACGTGCGTAGCCGGCAGTTGGTGGAAAATGAATAGTACACAGCAGGCCTGGTCACTATCAGCCGCTGCCTACCCACCAACTACCAGCAGGGCACGTGCGTAGGCCACTGTTGGTGGAACAGGAACACTGTTGCAGCCGGCCACACCTCCTTGGAAACCTACCTTCGGCTATAAATACCCCAAATGGTATGACCATCTCATCTTATCTCGTATCATCATATTATACCTGATATCTGCTCTAGCAATCTCTTAATATACATTTATATTTAAAGAGCAATCTAGTCTGATTCTCACGCCGGAGGGTGGTCACAAGGAGGAACCCCCCCCCCCCCTTCTCAGTGACAAGCTCACGGTGTCTGTTTTGCAGGTCATCAGAAGAACCATCTTCTCAGGGTCCAACCCCTCGTGGGAAACATCAATCAAACCCCCAGGTTACCAGTAATCTGCCCGGGGTTCGGTTAGTGTTTCTTCATTGGCGCCATCCGTGCATAAAGCTAGAACTTTATTTTTCTCCAGTTTTTTCAAACTTCTAAGATGGTTAAAGAAACTCCGGTAACCACAACCCCAGCTACTGGGGGGAATACCGGCAACACAGTTTTTACAAACACTACCCCGGCTACCCAAGCCGGGGCAAGTGAAGTAAATCTTACGAACACTACCCCAGCTACCCAAGCTGCGGCAAGTGCAGTAAATAATCGCTCACTGGGATTCACCGACACCCAATTTGAGAAACGAACAAGACTCCCCCGCCAAACACTCGATGAAGTTAAGGCATGGGCGGAGGCACGTCAGAGGGAATTCCATGCTGAGTTGGACGAACGCTTGCGTTCCGTCCAACAAGCTGACGAATTCGAAAATTACTTGGATGACTCGGAGGAATCCGACTCCGACGCGAACCCTCGCCATAGGGCAAAAGGGAAGCGTAAGGAAACGGATTCCCAACCGAGAAGGCATTTTGGACAAGCCTTCAAACCAAAAAGCACAGGTGGAAGTCCACGAGACTTCTCCAAAACATTCAGACCAAAAGTTGCAAATGCGGGAACGTCCAAATTTGCAAGGGACATTGCAGAAGCAATTGCCCCAAAAAGTGCCAAACAAATGTCCAGCATAGGCAAATATGATGGTATATCTGATCCAGACGATCATTTGAACAGGTTCATAGCGGGGGCAACCGTCAGTAGTTGGACGGAACCTACGTGGTGTTACATGTTCCAAATGACGCTTGTGGGGGCTGCTAGAGCGTGGTTCGATCGTCTACCGGTCAACCACATCTACGACTGGGCTGACTTCCAACAGAAGTTTAGCCAACACTTCAGCCAGCAAAGAAAGTATACCGAGGAGCAATGGACAATCCTCAAGTGCATTCGAGAAAAAGATGAATCTTTGCTGGACTTCATCACTCGCTTCAACTCGAAGAAGCTAAGTCTGGGTAACATTAGCGAAGATCTTGTTCGCGCTGCCTTTGTTCAGGGCGCGAACGACCCAGAGCTCATCCGCACCTTAACGGGTAAAGATGGCATGCCATCCACATGGGATGCCATCATGACAGCAGCTAAACGCTTTGCGGAAACGGAGAAGCAACTGGGTAGAGATCTCCCACAGAGCACAAACCTCTACACCCAGAAAACAAGGGAAGACAACGTCCTTACCGCCCGATTAAACAAAAAGCGAAAGCTAGGCATTTGGCAGTCAAGGGTCAACTTTGACACCTCATCCGGCTTGCAAAATCGGTTAGGAGGAAGGGATAATGTACAGTCAAACAAGAACTCCAGAATGACGCCGCTCACCAAAAGCGTCACCGAGATATTCGCCACCGAGGAGCTCCCATGGCCAAAGCCTCAAATAATCCGACATCGTCACAATGCTGATCGGAGCAAATACTGTGAATTTCACAGGACAAAAGGCCACAACACCGAAGAATGCATAGACGTAAAGGACATGGTCGAGGCATTCGTCAGAGATGGGACGCTCGCGCACCTCGTGGCGCAATGAACGCTGAGCAGGCTGATGCGTGTAGAACCCCAGCTGGGGAAAACACGAATAAAATTCCAGCTTCAATATGGAGACTACATGCTGCGTAAAGAACGAGATCCCGAACCAGGTGCGTATCGGCTCGATGGCACTCCCATCCCAACAACATGGAAGGGAGCTCATTTACACAGTTTGCATGTAAATCAATTCCAAATTTGTAAAGAAAAGGCCAAGAGCCACTTCTAATGGAAACGATTCTCCTTAAAACATTGACGCTGATGATTTTACATTTTTATGAACTATCAACACGGATATGCCGGTTTTCACCGCATAATTACGTGAAAAATCGTTGCATGGGGAAGGCGGCAAAACCCGCATAAACCCAAAAAACGACAAACCTTCACGCAGGTCAGTCGAAGGGGAAAAGTTCAGTCCCATTAAATGAAAGTGCCGGTCTATCCGCATGAATCATGAAAAAGGGAACTGAACACTAACCTATTGACAACCGCGCGTCGAACGGTTAATTTATTCAACACGGATATGCCGGTTTTCACCGCATAATTACGTGAAGTCGTTGCGTGGGGAAGGCGGCAAAACCCGCATAAACCCAAAAAACGACAAACCTTCACGCAGGTCAGTCGAAGGGAAAAAGTTCAGTCCCATTAAATGAAAGTGCCGGTCTATCCGCATGAATCATGAAAAAGGGAACTGAACACTAACCTATTGACAACCGCGCGTCGAACGGTTCAAAACAGAATTTCTAAACAAAAGGATGAGGAAAACCTACACGCAGGTCAGATGGTAAAGTTTAGCCATCCTACTACGTGCAAGTGACGGTCCTACCCGCACAATCACGAAAGAGGAAGTAAAACTTCACACCTATCTACCACGTTCAAAGGTTAACTTATCCTCAAAAGATGAGGAAAACCTACACGCAGGTCAGATGGTAAAGTTTAGCCATCCTACTACGTGCAAGTGACGGTCCTACCCGCACAATCACGGAAGAGGAAGCAAAACTTCACACCTATCTACCACGTTCAAAGGTTAACTTATCCTCAAAAGATGAGGAAAACCTACACGCAGGTCAGATGGTAAAGTTTAGCCATCCTACTACGTGCAAGTGACGGTCCTACCCGCACAATCACGGAAGAGGAAGCAAAACTTCACACCTATCTACCACGTTCAAAGGTTAACTTATTCTAAACACTTGGAAAATTGCTAATTTAAACTAAAGTATGCAACTCATACAACGTTTACAAAGCAAGGAACCCAACGAAAGTAGCGGTCTTACCCGCAAAAAGATTTATATTTCACAATGATTCATTACAAGAATGGCCGGGTAACTACCCGCCTACAAGAAAATAAATCTATACAAGCTAAATCTATCCTAGCAGTGGGAAGGGATCTTCAGGATCAGGCTTCAGGGCCACTACCACTTGGACCAGCACCGTCAGTAGAGCGTGGCAGTTCAAGGAAAGCCTTAAGGATAGCTAGCCCATCATCAGCAGCAGCAACTTCATTCACCTTCTCCACCACCGGATGCGGGAAGGCGGCGTACTGATTCACTGCTTGATCGTAAACAGCTTCAGTATCAACATTGTACAAAGGGAAGTTGGAAGGCGGGATGCCTTTCTCAACGAACCCGAGACCAAGCAGGAAGCCGACCTTTTCCCCATCCTCGTGAGAAGCGTTGAGGGCTGCGCTCATAGCATCATCGTAAGAGGTCTCAGCAAAGACCCGATGCACAACCTACAAGAAAATATACAAGTGTCAAAACCTTTTCTATTTACAAAGAAAAGCGTAAAGACAAGAAAAGCTTACCTGAGACAACGCTTCTCGAAGAAGCCATTCCTTGGCAACCAGGGCTTCTTGGAGGGCAGCTTGAGCTTCGTTACGGGCGCGATCGGCTTCACTCTTGTTGAGGTTGGCAAGCAACACTTCTTTAGCCGCAGCCTCTTCGACGCCCTTCAGCTTACGCTCAGTATGGTCAAGCACCCCCCTCTGGTCCAAGATCTCCTGGAGCTTTTTGGCGTCTTCCATCGCCAAGGCATCATGAGCCTGCTGGAGAGCCTCTAATTTGGCTTTAAGTTCTTCATTCTCCACGCGCAGAGGCTCTGCAACAGCTTCAGCCTTGGTGACCCTCTCGGTTGCGTTCCTTGCAGTTTCCTTAGCCAGCCGAAGCTGTTCATTAACAGCTTGGGCAGCCTTGGAACGGGCCTCAAGTCGAGCCTGAAATTCAACCTCGAGGGCCTTGAAGGCCTTCTCCTTTTCCGCAGCCAATGCGGAAAGCCTTTGGTTCTCCTCCCGGACAGCCCGCGCCTGAGCTACTTCTTTAGCGCGAGCTGCTTTCAACTTGTCGTTTTCACGACAAAGCAGCTCGACGCGCGGCTGCATCCGGGCCAGGAGAACCCGAAGCTCATTGCTAAGCCTACCCTCCTGGTAGCTAGCCATGGCTTCCCCCAACGCACCACTGGGAGCAGCGTGACGAGCCCATTCCACGCACTCCACAGAGGTACGAAGGGTTGTTCCTCGGCGAATGTTCCATCGTGGAACATACACTTCATTGGAATCCGACACTGCAAAAACACAAAGCAGTTAGGAAAAGATGATAAAGAAAAAATATATAAATATAGGCTAAAAGAACCCTACGCACCTGTAGGGTCAATAACAGGCCGATAGCCGCCGAACCCATCACCTGAACCCAAGGGAAATCCATCCAAGAGGTCAGGCAGATGGGAAGGTAGCAGAGATTGGCGAGAAGCCCCATGCGTACCTGATGGATCGGTCTTCGTTGCCGATGGCGGGGGCATGGTAGCAGCCGCCGCGGTCGCTGCCGCGGAATCCGCGGCAATAGTAACCGCCGGCTCGGTGAAGGATGCTGTAAAAATAGCACTCACAGCCGGCGGTGACGTCATCACAGCTGGAACAGTCGGCTCAAAGGAGTGAGCAACTGAACCAGCGGAAGCAGGCGCAGGCGCCTGGGTCGACGCCTCAGGTAGGCTGACCAAGCCGACCGTCATTGGCGGGGAGATACCACTCTGCTCTCCACCCTGGAATGCGTCAACATCCACGCCTGCACAAAGAAAAGTGTTAAATGATATTAAGCTATGAAGATAAAAGCTAAAGGAAAGTTGTACTTACGGGTTTTCTTGAGCCTAAAGGTACGGAGAGGCGGAGACGGACCCGATGGAGCCGGCCTCTTTGCGCAGATCACCGTCGTCTTCTTTGGCTCTCCGGAGGTGACAGTCGTAACCTCTGGAGCCGTGGTCTTATCACCACCGGGATTCCGCGCCACCTCTTCGCTCTCGGTCTCCGAATCAGACCGAGGCGCTGGATCGGCAGTGGAGGCCTTCTCCTTCCCCTTCCCGCCGGCAGCCTTCTTCTTCCGCACCAACGGAGGACCATCTGCGGATTCCTCATCAGAACATACGATTAGAGGAATTCCAGCAGAGGTTTCAGCATTGAGGGGTACAGGGTCGAATAGCGCCTTACCTGGCCGACGGGCGCTAAGGATCTCATGGCCTAGCGGATAGACATCCACGAACCGATCCGCCGTTTGTTCCAGGATGGGCAACTCGTTCTCGTCCAGAGCGCGAGTACCCATCCGAGCGGGACCGTCAGTCTCCCGCGGGTTTAGGAGCGACTGCAAGTCGTTCCTCTCTGAAATAAACAGGGAAAAAGTTAGAAGAAATTCTAAATCAACAAAAAGAAAGAAAGCATACCGTAAGGAACAGAGTTCGAACCGTATTCGAGGACGATTGGGATCTTTTGCGCATCGGCAGCCTTCCACACTCGGCTCATCCCCAGCATCACCATCCCGGACTCCGCAAACCGGTAAACCGGAGATTGGACCCGAGATATCTTCGAAAACCATTCCGCCTCCTGGTAGCTGGAGGCGTGAAGGCTTGGGAGAGCTTGCCCGTTCTTGAATTTCATGGCAATAGGGATGGCGCGAGCGGATATAAAGAAGAACTCCCGCTTCCACGAGCGAAGACTGCGCTCGGTCGCGCAGATCTTTAAACCCTTAATCCGGGTTGTCAATGTGTACCACCCCTGGATGCACCTCCAAGTATAGAAGGTCATCAGGCGGTCAACATAGGGCTCAACGCCCAAAATCCGGCACACCCACTCGAAGTGGCGAATCTTGGCGATCGCCATGGGGTGCAACTCGGTCAAATGAACACCGTGCCTCTGAAGGACACGGTAAACAAACTTTGTCAATGGGAACCTAAGATTCCCATAAACAAAGAATGCAGCATAAACCCCGATCTTGCCTCTGGGGGCATCGTACACCGTCTGGTGGGGTTCTGGAAACTCAGGCTCGAGAGACTCGAGCATGAACTTCCTGACGACGTACCGATACAGATCGCCAGGCAGAGCACACTGGCACTCGCCAGCAGTACTCTTGTCATCGACTGCAGACTCGAGATCACGAGACATCTTGTAAAAGAAGAAGAAAACGATTTCGGGAGAATGCTTGCCTGAAAAGGTGAGTATTCGCAGGAAATCGCAAAGAAGATGAAGAGAAGAATAAAAGTGTGGATTACAAAGAGCCCTCTACCCCTTTATATACTAATCACAATTAATGCGATGAAATTAATGCGGAAGAGAGAGAAAACGAAGGTGCAATGAAACTATGACACGTGGCAAAAAGCAAGCTGGCAACAGCTGTTGACAGGACGCATACCATTAATTTCGCGGCCACGCGCAAGAAAAATCGCGCCCACGCGCCTGAAAAAGCGTCTGGAATGACCATGTACTGTCACGTCACCATAACTTCCTGCACGATCTGACACAGTCAGAAGAAACCGTCGCACGACGTTTCAGAGTTTTGGACTGTTCTTTCCACCAACTCTTCGAATTTCAAAATTCAAAATTCAAAAAGATTAAAAAAAAGTAGGCGGGAAAATACCCCTTGCCTTGGCGAACAAGTAGCCGTAAGACGGATGCGGGTACAGTGTAAAGGAAAAACCCTTCACATACCTAGCACCCGCAGGGAATTGAAGCCAAGTAAACCTTGGCAAACAAGTAACCGTAAGACGGATGCGGGTACAGTGTTAAGGCAAAACTCTTCACATACCTAGCACCCGCAGGGAATTGAAGCCAAGAAAACCTTGGCGAACAAGTAACCGTAAGACGGATGCGGGTACAGTGTAAAGGCAAAACCCTTCACATACCTAGCACCCGCAGGGAATTGAAGCCAAGTAAACCTTGGCAAACAAGTAACCGTAAGACGGATGCGGGTACAGTGTTAAGGCAAAACCCTTCACATACCTAGCACCCGCAGGGAATTGAAGCCAAGAAAACCTTGGCGAACAAGTAACCGTAAGACGGATACGGGTACAGTGTTAAGGCAAAACCCTTCACATACCTAGCACCCGCAGGGAATTGAAGCCAAGTACCTCGGCAACCAAGTAACTATAAGACGGGTGCGGGTACAGTGTAAAGGCAAAACCCTTCACATACCTAGCACCCGCAGGGAATTGAAGCCAGGAATACCTTGGAAGTAGAGTAACCGTAAGACGAGCGCAGGTACAGTGTTAAGGCAAAACCCTTCACATACCTAGCGCTCCGCTGGGAATTGAAACCAAGAAGGATCTTCTGGGCAATGCTTGCGGAAACGGAAATAACATCCCCGCATAGCGGGAACGTTGAGAACTACGTTGTTTGAAGCTCCAGGATGGAATTGGTGGTCTTAACATAATTGATCACTATGTTCAAAACTACCAAAACCTCATGGAGAATCCACACAAGTGGGACTCAACGCTCCTGACTTGCGAGGAGGTTACAGACCTACCCGCATCATACCCAAAGACCAAGCAGGAAACTCGGGAATTTCTGCAAGTGACAAGGACTTCCGCGGGAGGAATCCCCATGGAAAACCTTAAAAAACCCTTTTCAAAACCCTCTGCTTAAGTCCAAAAGTTCACCTCACTTTATTAAACACTCATGAGAAGAACATTGGACTGGGGGGACTTGAAGAGGTAGGTCCCAGCAGAGCCCAGTTGGACCCGCAAGACTCACCTTGAAGAGGGACGTCTGCGCAGAAACCAACTGGATCCGCAGGACCAACCATGCTCTGAGACGTGACGTCCTTACGCGCAGTACGCAAGCTGGTCCCGCAGGAAATGCCTCCCGATGGTGAAGGACTCCGCCTGTCCCCGCAGCCTCGGATACAAGCCATCAGGGAAGGCCACCCGCGCAGCAAGGCTACACGCACAAGGCACTTAGCTCTCAATCACTCAGTGTCACCTGAAGGAATGAGCGAAGCCGGGAACTATCCCGCACAAGGGCGGGAGGGGGAATACTCCCGCCCAAATAAGCCAGTCCGTACGATACAGGAAGATCTTCTGTACTGTACCTGACGAGGTATGGGAAAAAGATCTGACTAAAGATACGACAGCTTACTGACACAGTATGGCGAGCAGCATGCTCCTGTACTGTGTCACTATTAGCTGCTGCCTACTCACCAACTACTGCCATACCACGTGCGTAGCCGGCAGTTGGTGGAAAAGGAATAGTACACAGCAGGCCTGGTCACTATCAGCCGCTGCCTACCCACCAACTACCAGCAGGGCACGTGCGTAGGCCACTGTTGGTGGAACAGGAACACTGTTGCAGCCGGCCACACCTCCTTGGAAACCTACATTCGGCTATAAATACCCCAAATGTTATGACCATCTCATCTTATCTCGTATCATCATATTATACCTGATATCTGCTCTAGCAATCTCTTAATATACATTTATATTTAAAGAGCAATCTAGTCTGATTCTCACGCCGGAGGGTGGTCACAAGGAGGAACCCCCCCCCCCCTTCTCAGTGACAAGCTCACGGTGTCTGTTTTGCAGGTCATCAGAAAAACCATCTTCTCAGGGTCCAACACCTCGTGGGAAACATCTATCTAACCCCCAGGTTACCAGTAATCTGCCCGGGGTTCGGTTAGTGTTTCTTCAGAAGGCAAATTTGAAGAAGGGACAATCTTTTTTCACTCATTCGGATTCTGAAGGAAAATTTAGGAAGCAGTCGATTTAGGGCTAGGGAGGGAGCGGGATCATGAAATATTTTTGAGAAATTTTGAAATTAAGGAGGGATTAGTTTGAAATATTTATGGGGTGGGGAAATTTGAGGTTGGAATGGTTGGAGAAATTTAACTTTTACGAGATTTCCGGACATTTCGGGTGAATTGTACGTGTTTTGTATAGTCAAACCCGAATGAGACGGAAATGAACCCTACGATATATCCGGATGCCGAAACTTTAAAATTATTTAATAAATCAAATCATTTTATCAAACAGTATGTTTACTTAAGATTGTGTGATCATACCTATTTCCGAAATGCATAAACGATCAACTTGGCTAGGCACAAAAAATGATGCAACTGAGCCAAATCGGGTTTTAAACATGTCATAACGTACAACGTCCCAATCTAGACTACTAGCATGTTATGGGCGTAACAACTATACCCAGACTAGTTATACAACCCGATTTAGTTTAAAGACTGTACTAATGTTAACCGTACTATACCAATTATAGGATACGAGCTATAGTAGAGGCATTATTCCTACTACGCGTGTAATTGATCACTACTACGATAAGGTGAGTTTCATGACCCCACTTTTAAATTGTTTTACGAACTTTTGGGGTGAAAAGCGTGTTTACAAATACGTATATACTTGAAAATTTATGATGTGAATTATCTAAGTACTAACACTTAAAAGGCCCCACAAACACAAGTGATTAACTTCGCGTCGGTGATGTGTGGATAGTACTATCGGTTTGACAAACCCAACTGACAGGGCCGGAGGGTTATGCCGGAACATGTTTACCCAGTTTCACATTGTCATTTAAACTTATTACATTCTGCTATGTGGTGTTAGACATAGTACATACTTGGGGCAAAGTGGTTGTTAAATGCCAACGGGAGTATATGGGCAAGGGTGGCCATGCGTTTTAGCTCGTTTCGGTTTCACTTGTGGCTTAGTACAAAAACATCATACACATCCATACATACTGTGAACTTTATGAACTCGTATACTGATTTTTGTTTGTACTCGTGAAACTTGAAACTCACCAATTAGACGTAGTTGACCCGTTTTAACATGCTTTTCAGGTGAGCCAAAGATGGAATAATTGCTTATGTTCTTGGTGTTAAGAACTGAAGTCGAATCGCTGCGAATAGATACAAGTATATATAAAAAAATAGGCATCAACGAGAACTGGTTATGTGTTTTCGCCTAGTTTGTGAACTTAGTACCAACCAAAATAATATGATGAAATTAGTTTGTTGAATTTATTTATAAGCAATGTGGTTGGTACCAGAGTTATCTACTACATTCTCGTATTACGCTTCCGCAACTACCTAGTCGGGGTGCGACAGAATTTGGTATCATTGCCATTGGTTGTAAAGAATTAGGATGTCCCTTAGGATACCCTAATATAATCGTAGGCTCGATTAGCTCTGGGAATAAAATAATATTAAATAATATATACCGACGATTCTTGAGATGAACTAGAATGGGCAAGTGGGTTATTATGGTCCGGAACGTAATAACGGACTAGCTTGTACGTAGGAATTTGAGAAAAAGTCGTTGAACAATCTAATAAGTAAACTCAGCAACATATGTGTATAAAATATAATACTAAATAAATATATATGTACATAAACGATTATCTGTGCTTATGTGTAGAAATACCTGCATGTATTTTGTAACATCACGAAAATAACTGGTCAAATATACCAAGTTCAAAAAGATAAAGGACAAAAAATGACAAGTTTTTAAACGTAAAAATCAAAAATAAAAAAAAAATCTGTCACTAGGCCTGATAGCGATACGCGACGGCCATAGACCAAACATCATCGTGTATCGCAATGATGTGGCCTGACAGGGTGACACGTGTCTTGCCACTTGTCTCCACGAGGCATAAAGCCAAGATAAGGTGACACGTGTCGCCTTGTGGCACTATGTGTTGCCACGTGTCAACACGTAGCATCGCGTCCGCCACGTGGCGCCATGTGGCAGCCCTAGTGGGTGACTCATCATGCCTACATCAGGATACGCGATGGCATGATCAAGGGACCATCGCGTATCGCGATGGGTTCCGGGAAAAAGCCTATAAATAGCAACCTCCACCCTTTCATTTCACACACCATTTCTCACATCACTTCCTCTCTCTAGAACATACTTTCTCTCTCTAAAAATACTCCCTCTTATCACCTTGATAAACGTGTACCGACCACCTCGTTTTCCGTGACCATAAAACCCCGACATTTTACCTCGTAAACCATACCATAAATCGACGATACCCCAAAGTACCGGCAACAACATCTATAAGTGCGTGCCGAACCGGTACGACCCGACGTTCCGCATTGAAGTACGTGCGAACCCGGTATGACCCGACGTTCCACCTTGAAGTACGTGTCGACCAGAGACGACACAACATTCTGCCTCGAAGTACATGCTGACCTGAGACGACCCAACATTCCGCCTCGAAGTGCGTGCCGACGAGACTTGAAGACCAGCGTGCCTTGATTTCCGTGCCAAGGAGGTGTTGATCAAGAAAATAATAAGCCGAACAACGTAGGCATAATGCTCGAAAAAAATATTAATAAAATAATAAAAGCTTAGTCCCTAGTTAAGGGTATAATGAATACCTCGAAAATAAAGTGAAAGATATAAATATAACTATTGGTTATAGATAAAGATAAATTAATATTTAAATGATTTTAGATAATAATAAAAAAAATGAAATAAAAGAAAAGTAAATGAAATAATCCTTTATTAATAAATAAAGATAGAAATATTATTTAAAAGCATTTTGAATAATGTGTGAAAGAATATATATATTGTTTATATGAATCGTGTAAACTAAATAATGTGTGTGTGTGTGTGTGTGTGTGTGTATATATATAAGTATACGTTTTGGAAACGTAGATTTTTAGAAAAGAAAACATGACGGACTAAAGGTCCGAATATGAGAATAAAGA
Source organism: Bidens hawaiensis (assembly GCF_021521415.1). Lineage (NCBI taxonomy): Eukaryota > Viridiplantae > Streptophyta > Magnoliopsida > Asterales > Asteraceae > Bidens > Bidens hawaiensis. The sequence continues at coordinate 52,328 of NW_027495076.1, read as the reverse complement.
ATATATGATTTGAACTATAGATTCAAACATACTATAAAAGAAAAGGAAAAGATAAAGTAGAAAATATTTATAGTTGATAATATTATTTAAGTTTATTATTCTAAATAATAAATAAAAGAAAAAAATATGTTTCTTAATGAAAAAGAAACGTAGAGTTTAAGAAAAATAAAACAAGTTAAACTAGAGGTTTATCTTGAAAAAGAAAAGAAAAGTAAATAAGTTAAAAGAAAGAGTTTTAACTTGAAAAAGAAAAAGAAAGAAATAATATTTTAAACTAAAGGTTTAAAATAAAGATAAGATGTTTTGAATTAAAGGTTCATAAAGAAAATAAAATCGAGGTAAAGATTTTACAAAAGAGACTAGAGGTCTTAAGGCGGATTGTATATCCGACTAACAAAAAGTTATACTTGTACTATAGGTGCGAGATAACAAAGAAAAGGGAAAGACCCTCGCACAGTGTATTGAATCTGATCCAAATCGAAAAATGTTATACTCGTAATATAGGTGCGAGATAGCAACGGGAAAGACCCTCGGACGGTGTATTGAAACCGATACAAATCAAAAAGGTGAATACGCCTCAAACTATACAAACTTGTTTTCAAACTTCCCGAGGTCAAAAGTTGGAGTTTTTGGTGTCAAAAGTTCCCAGGTATGTCTAGTATATCATATTAAAATTTCACGATTTTTGGAGTTCGTTTGATAGGTCAATTGTTAAAAACCGATTTCTAGGGTTCTTGAGTGTTGAAATAGGTAATTGTTGTGTTTCGGGTGTGAAAGAATGGTCGACCAGATCATTTTAAGGAGTCTCATGATAGTGTAAGAGAAGTAGGAAAATTATTTTTTTGGACATAGGGGCTGGTTAGATTGGTATCCCCTTAATCGAATCGTAATGACACGTAAAAATCGGTTATTGGTAAATTAAAGGGAAAGATAATGAATTTTCAAACCCAATAAACTTGGGAGGTTAAATCATGATGGTTAGGAATTGATGTGGTCTAATGTTATTAAAATGGGGATGGTTTGGTTGGCGGTTGGTTAATCGATTCGTTAACACACGTATTCGACATAATTAACGTAGGACGGACATAGTTTGCGGAACCGTTGGTGATGATTTATTGGAAAGGGAGTTTTGGGTATTTTATGGACTCCGAGGGCTGATGTAGATGGATATGGGTTTTGGGTGTGTCTTGGGTCAATCCAAACCCGTTAGGAGGTCTCGTATATTGAACAAGTCGTGTCGGTCTAGTTAGTGAATGTTGTGTAATTCGTTTCAGGAATTTGATCTATGAGTGGTTAGCTAGAGGATCTGGTTGTGATATTTGCGTGGTTCGTTTCAGGTGAGTTTCATGATGCCCCTTTTTAACTGTTTTACGTTTTGGGCTAGCATACACGTTTTATGACGATTTTACCCTTTTGAAGCATTTGAATGATATTACAAAGTTTATATTATTTTTACTATCTATGCTTGTAAGATTGAAAGGTTGATGTTTATGTGTGTGTGGCCACCACATTTATTTTTTTGTTAAGCCGTGACCGGGTCGAATGTGAATGTAAAAATTCCTTGTAAAAATTTACTATATGAATAGTAAAAGAGTTAAATCAAGCAAAAACAAAATTGTTTGAAAAATAGCAAACAAATACAAAGGAGAAATACTTGAAACATGATCTGTCGGTCCCGAATAGTCACTCACAATTTCACAATCAAGTCATAACTCACACAATAAATGTGTCGACAAGCGAGTTAATGACGGTTGCTATTTAAGGAAAGAAAACCTTTTGATAATGGCGGAATCAATAACAAACAAGGTAGTTGCTTGGAAGATTAATAACAGGTAACTAACACACAAGAATCACTCAAAAGATTTCCTTTCATACAATATAAATCATACAAACGATAATCGATTTTAGGGTTTCTTGATGGAAAGTTATGTCCGTACTATTCTTTGACAGCCGTCACAACAAATATTCTTTGAAAGGTCTGTTTCATCTATCCTTGAGGCGTGCCCTAGAATATTCCTTTTACAGGCCTGGCACCTCAAGACAGCTGTCATTCCATTTAGAAACCCTAAATATAAAATACATATTCAAATTACATATTCAAAACTATGCTAAGTGTAAAATAAGTCTTCGGGGTAGGAATTGTAGAAGTAATCTTCTCCGAGTAGACTTTATGCTCTGCCTTCCTTGGTTGACTTGGTAACCTTAAAGTGTGTTCAGTAACAGTTTCCGGGTAGACTTTTAACTTTCACCGAGTAGACTTCAATCTTCTTGACCTTATTAGACTTTGCCCGAAAAGATATTACGAGCAACCTTGTTCTTCCATGGTCCTTTCAACTCCTTGCTAGGGAATAGCTTATTTAGCAAAGTGTGCTCGGTAACACTTTAGCCTGCTCAAGTTGAACCCTGCCCGATGTAACTTGTGATATTTCATTACTCACATCAAGCTTGCTCGAACCACTGTTATTAATGAACACCTTACCCGATCTTCCAATTACTTGGCATCATGAGCTTCGTTAGCCAAGAGCTTACTCGGACGTAAACCTTGCTCGGCTATGAACAACAAACTTGCTAGATATAGTGAACCCTGCCCGGGTATACACTAACTGGTGAACCCTGCTCGGGTGTGCACTAAAGAAGACTTCTAGAAGATAACCTTGCCTGATAGGTAAAATATCATGCCCGGCTAAGTAAAACCTTGCTCGGATGTCTCAGTATGCCCGGTTCCATACTTAATGATTTCTGAGGAGGTTGAGAAGATTCCAATCTCCCTTATGATCAATTTTTAGGTCAAATCTTGACTCAACAATCTCCTCCTAGATTGGAAACAGTTACTTACACATAGTTAAAATACACATCAAATCAAAATCAAATTTTACATATTAAAAAACATAAACAATTACATATTCAGAATTCTGTCCGAACACATTACATAGCAAATCCTATTCTAAAGAAAGTCTTCATCTTCTTGAAGTATTGTAGGCTGCTTGTCTTCGATTCACAATTACAGTTCCTGCCCTTTGCTTAAAGATAGAAAGGATTTGATAATGAGTGTGACTTTCCGGAATGTTCAAATACCTTATATCTCTTAGATCTTCATTGTGCAAGTAGGTTAGGTCTTCATCTCTTCTGATTATTCCCAAAATAAGCCCATCAGAATTTCTAAGCACATAGTGTCCATCATTTTCTTTATACTCAATTTCAGCTATGATGCCATTTTCTGAACTATGTAGTTTGGGCGTGTCATTCTCCTCTCAGAGCTTATACAAGTATTCATATTTGACACAGGGTTTCTATTTCTTACTAAAAACTGGTAGTTCAATTTAGCACTGGCTATCTTTTTCAACCTTTTAGCCCTTTTTGATCGATCATGCTTGATCATCTTCGAGCTTTTCTTCTCTTTCAAGAATGGGAATCCCTTGTCAGCTTCATCTTTTAGATACTTAGAGTGTTCATTCTGCTGTCTCCCAGCCAACTTGTTTGTGTCATGATAATCATATAGATTGAGTGTGGCCATTTTCACCAATTGTTCTTGAGTGAATTCAGCAAAATCACCTCCTATAATTATGTCTCTCAACTGTCTGCTTTCCATAATCACCTTTAGAGACTCAGAGACTAAATCAAAGTAGAGAGTTCTTGGAAGTCCACATTAGATTGTGGTCTTGTTGTTCTTTGGGATCCAGCTCTACTTGATTCACCTCTACCTGCTGTTATGTGCTATCTTGAAATGGGAGGCCTAAATGGGATAGATTTCATTGGTTTGCTTGGCCTTAACTTGAATGTTTTGATGTACATTAATTCTATCATTTCAGCAGGGAGGTTGATGAGATCTGCAAAGTTTTCTCCTGCCTCTTTACACAGACTCCACATCGTTTTTACTACTCCAGGATTCTTTGACAACCCTGCAGGCACAAATCTCCCATCTATAAAACTTCTAGGGTTATTACCCTCCATCAGAACCTTTTCCCATTCAAATCATCTTTGCTCAAAACATCAAATAGTTCTTTCAAATCATCTTTGCTCAAAATATCAAACGTATCCTCATCCATTCCTCTTTGGTTCACCATTATACCCCTTAATATTTTGATCATTTCTTCATTTTCCCATGGAATGATAGGTTAATCAACTTGTTCAGGTTTCACTTCCACTGGGATTGGGGTTTCATCAGCAGTTGCCTCTTTTGATTTATCTTTCTCTACTTGGGCCTTTTGTCTTTCTCTAAGTGTCATGATTTTCCTTTTCTTTGCAGGGGGTTTATCTTGATCTCCCCTTGGCTGTACAATAGGTGGCTCAGGTATCACCCTCTTCAATTGATCATTCTTTTAAAATTTGTTGTAAAGTGACTCAACAGCTGCCTTAGTTAGGCTATTCACTACTTTTGGTGCCATCCACTTTTCAATTAAGTAAACATAATTTCCTGCATATTTTTTTTTCAGAGCTTCAAGTTTCCCAGCAAGCTAATTTTCTTTCACAAATTTCTCTTTTACTTCTTCTCTGGTGTTATTGTACGCATCTTATTTGCTCAATCTTGAAATGTGAAAAATCTTTCTCAGAGTACCCATGTTTCCTCAGATAATCTCTGTATTTCTGTCCATCTCTGTTCTTCTGATGTATCAATTTTTCAACAGTATCCCTTTCTTTCTCCAATCTCTTCTGCAACTCATCATCATTCAGAGAAGATAAGGTTTCAAAGCTTATTTCAAAACTTATCAATTTCATAACCAATGGATCTTTCTTCTTAGCATCCATCAAACTCTGCTCAATGCTTCTCCTTTGTTCTTCAGTCATTGTCACTTTAGGAGTTTCAACATTGGTATTGTCATCACCTTTTCTCTGATCACTTTCATCATCATCATTAGATTCATCCTCCTCCTCTTAGATTCATCTACAGCATCAATATTTGGCTCATAAGGAGTTGGATTTTCAGGAATTGGGACATTTGGTACTCCTTTAACAACTTCACCTAGTTTTAGGGTTTGTAAAGGAATTTCCCTAATAGGACTTCCTTGCTCATCAGGGGTTTCAACAAAATACTTATTCTTCTCATCATATCTCCCCTTCTTGATTGATTCATTTTCCAAGCTTGATCATAGGTTTTTCTTTTTTCTTGTATATTTCTTTCCATACCTTGAATCATCTTCACAATCCCAATCAGATGGGTTCTTTCTTATAAATTCTCTTAATTGTTCAGCCCATTTGTTTGCAAAATTTTATCAACTGATTCACCAATTTCTTCAAAATTTAAATCCATATTCATATTCTTTCCTGGTTTAGCCTCTGAGTTTGTTTCATTTTGAGGCTGACTGAATTTGCTCAACACCAAACCTAGTGTATTATCCACTTCCTCCTTTCTCTTCAGATTTATTAGAGCCTTAATAACAACTTGATCATCAGCCTCCTCTTCATCAATCATTTTAGCAACATTGACTTGATCAATCAGGACTTCCTGCTCTACCAACTCCAAAGGATCCATGGTTCGGGCAATGCATTCCCTCTCCCATGTTTCATTTATTGACTGTTGTAATTTCCTGGCTGCAACAGTTGGTTTATCTTCTTCTTCTTCTTCCTCCTCTTCTCTAACAACATTGGCCTTAACAGGTTCTTCATCATATACCTTTGCTTTACCATTTTCTAGTCTCCTTTTCAAATCTTCTTCAGTTTCAGAGACATAATCATCAATCTCTTTGTCCAATTGATCCATCTCTTCATCATGCTCTACCCTCTTGGAGCTTTCAGGTTCAGGTTCAGCAGGAGTAGGCTCCTCAGTAGCTGCATTATCATCATTCATAATCACTTCGGTATGTTCTTCAGCAGCATTATCATTAGTAATCACTTCAGTATTTTCATTAATAACCACATTTTCATCCATATTCAACATTTCATTTCGGACCTCAGTCTCTTTCACTCCTCTTTCCTGATCCTCATCACTCCATACAACATTCATTATCTCATTATTCACATTATAATTCTGCTCTTCTCTTTCAGAAAAATCTGCCTCATAATCATCATCAGCTATCCTTTTCTCTTCACTATCCTCATCATCATCATATGCATTAAACAAGCAAGTCAAACCATCAACAACAGTTTGCACATTTATATTCTCCCCCTGTTTTGGGGCAGCTGAGGTCTTCTCAACCTCCTGCTCTAGGGTTCGAATTTTATCATTTGCAGTAGCTAACTGAGCCTTTAGTTCAGCATTTTCCTTCCTTAACTCAGAATTTTTACCTTTGAGATCAATGTTATGGCAAATGAGGTCAAAGTTTCTTTGGAATAGGTAGGCACTTGAGGGAGGGTTGTTGTAAGGTGAAGTGTGGAAATATTCTGGTATATTGATTGATGTTTGGTTTTGTGGTGGGGATTGTGTTGTGAATTGAGGTTGGGGTTGGAGTGGATATTGGGTTTGGCTATCAGGTTGGGGTTGGATAGGCATGTGAGTAGGTGGTGATTGAGTTATTTGGTCATTTATTATTGGAGAGGAATGTGGTGGGGTTTGGTTTAGTGTGGGTGGTGGACTAGGAATGAATGTGTCTGTTTGAATTGGGCTTTTGGTAGGTGGTGTTTGTGGTGGTGATTGAGGTGGTGAGTGATGTGGGGATTTGTTTAGGGTTGGTGGTGGTGAGTGTGGTGGTGATTGAGATGGTGAGTCTAAAGGTGTAGATGGTGGTGTTGGGATTGGTTGGTTTTCCCCCTGAATAAGTACATCATCAACTATGGCTCCTCCAGCCACTCCTTCATTTCCATCTCCATCATCATCATTACCATCATCCGAAGTGTCATCACCTCCAGCATCCTCATCATTTCCTCCATCAACATCCTCTTCATCTTCATACAACATCACATTCAACGAAGGTATTAGTATATCATCAAACATTAACCAGGGCAGATCCTCATACACTTCTTCTCGATCAAATCTACATGTGCTAGCCAGATTCTCTATTCTTTTAAATGTGTCAGGATTTTTCAGAATGTGTGTGATTCTTGTAGTTGGTAAGTTCTCCAAATCTTGATTGAAAATTATTTGAAGGAATCTTCGATAAGCTAAAAACTTCTGCTTGATGGGTTTTTCCAAATTTTGAACTAATCCATCAAATATCATTCTTGAAAAGTTGAACGGATAGTTAAATAGTACTGCAGCAGTAGCGTTTGCCAAATCCCTGCTCATGAGGGTCCAAGACCCTTTCCTTGGTGCAAAACCCTGTATAATGTGGTGTATCAGGAATCTGTAAATAGTAGGGAACATCCCCTTCTGGAATTGCCCATCTTTTGTTTCCCTTGATAATCCATACACTTGATAAAAATCTTGTATAGTTGAGAAGTTGTAAGATGGATCGGATTAGGGTTATCATCATTCAATTGTAGACACCTTCGTATCACAGCCTCATCCACTCATATTTCATTGTTGGCAACAGTGGCTTCTATTCGTCGGCCATTCACATCATTGATCAATGTTGCCGAGTTCTAGAAATCCAATGAATGATTCCGGTAAATTACTGGATTTTATGTTAGTGCAAACCGGTTGTTTGATTGTTGCAACCATTGTATAATTGTGGCAAAATCTTCGTTCTTCGGCGTGACTAGTAAAAGAGAGCACATGCTGTGCATTTGCTCAAAGAAGTATCTACGAAAGTTTTCGTCCGCCATAGCTGTTCTTCGACAAGTTTATAACCTACACACGAATCAGAGAGTTAGCGAAAATACATACTCAAAGCCCATTATTATCTAATCGTGTTCGGAAAACATATTATTGCTTACCGAGTCGGAATTAGAGGGCTGGTAAAGTTAGGGTTTGGATTAATTTAGAATTTGATAAGTCGATTTGGGTTTCTTTGAGTATGCAGTGGAAGGAGAGAGAGAGAGAGAGAGAAAGAAAATGATGTTGAAAAATATCTCTTACTCCCTCTTATATACCCTTTGAAAGTGGGTTTTAAATGCATTTTGTCGTTTAGTGAAGTATTAGCTGTCAAACGGTAATCATATCCAATTTAACTTTTTCACATTAAAAAAACAACTACTCTAAGTTAGCAAACCTTGCTCGGAAATTTGTCAAAGTTTTGCAAAGCATGGCCGTTATATTCCACTTACTAAAAGCTTACTCGGTTATAGGTTGTTATAAATTAGAAGTTGAAAGTGAAGAAAGCTTACTCGAAATACAAGATTGCTTGAGAACCAAATCACAAGTTAATATAATCAAGTACTAAATATCAAGTAGGCAACCTTGCTAGGAATCAACTAAGATGCCCAAATAACATACATCTAATTTACTTACCTTGCTCGAATAATTTACTACTAACCTTACCCGTAAAAGTAAATTCACACAATCAGTCAAGTATACTTTAATGCAAAGTATGCCCGAAAACTTTAAGATTACAACGTGTGCTAGGAGTGAATTCTTAACACAAAGTGTACTCGAAAAGTTAATTTTGAAATTACCAAGTATATTGAGGGAACCTTGAAATCAAAGTGTGCCCGAAATATATAAAGTGTGCCCAGTAGATAAGGTCTGCCCGAAAACATTTGTAATTTCAAAGAAACAGATACAGCATATAAGATGCAAAGCTTGCTCAAATCAAGAGATAGCTTGCTAGATCACATACACATGTTCAGACATCAAGCATGCTCGGGAAGTTAAAATTTTGAGTATAAGATGCAAAGCTTGCTCGAATCAAGAGATAGCTTGCTAGATCACATACACATGTTCAGACATCATGCATGCTCGGGAAGTTAGAATTTTGAGTACCCTACCCGGAAAGTGTAAATACTTCAAAGCATGCCCGAAAATCATAAACTTAGTCCAAAGTGGCTAAGCTTGCTCGGAAAGGTTAGAATTTATCAAACTTGGCCCAAAAATACATTTTCAACTATTTTGAGCTCCGGGAGGTTTGAAAACATTAAACCTTGTCCGAAAATACATATTCAACCTTTTGAAGGCAAATTGCATCTCTTTTTGACTTAAAACAATTTTCAACAGTATTTTTATATTAAAGATCATTGTTTAATAGCAAATGGTGCATTTAGAGATCAAATTTCAGTCTTGGTTCCTTTCAAAACAATTTATTTCTTTTGCTAAAAAGATCTCAATAATGGGATCATATTGACTAAGTAGCTTTCTCAATACTTCATTCTCAGCATTATTATGACAACATAGACAGGTCAACAGCAGGTCTAGACTTAACATTAATTTCATCTCTTTGGTGATATGACTTAATTTCATTTATTATGCATGTTTCTTAATGGATAACACATGTTGTATTATGATGCTCCTTATCTATTCTCAAGGCTTATTAGGCTTTCTTCAGATCACCCCAATTTGACTTTGACCCCTTGGATTTGGTCAAAATTTTAATGATAGAACATATTTTTGAAAACTTCTTAGATTTTTCTTTTCAAATTTACAAACATATGTGAGGTTGAACGTTGGACTTATAGGCCACGCAAGTCGGACTTACAGGCCTCTCATTCAGGATGTTTAAAGGACTTATATGATTGCCTCCACCCCTGTAGTCATATAAGTCTGCATTTTCTTTTAAAAAAGTTTGTGAACATTAATCAACTTTTGGTTGATAAAATATTTAAAAATTATGATGTTCACAGTTGTTCTGTGTCATTCTTTTAAATTAGATATTTCATTTTGGTGACCAAATACCAACAGGCTTGTGTATGACTGGATAATCACTTTTCTGCCTATCATTTAGAAAGATTTATATAGGAACATGCATAGATAACAATGTAACTCCACATAAGACATAGCAGTTTCCTTATGTTTATATCACCTTAGATTTTACACATCATGAGAATGTAACCATACATGTTAATGGCTGTTCTAAGTGCCCTTTTGGCCTATTAAATCCATATAATTGGCTAAGTAGTCAATGTACTATCATTTCTCATATGAAAACAGTTTTAAATTCAGACACCCCAATATATGTTATTTGACTGGTAAATGGCTATCCTGTTTGACCACAGGTGGTCAACAGGACCAAACATATATGTGAGTATATGTCCCTTCAAATCAGAATTATTGACATGGTTTTAAGTGAATGAATAGAAAACAAGTTACAGTTTGCACCAAATGCTTTCAGTTTTCCAGGTTAACGGCTATCCTATCAATTATGTGAACAGATGACAGGACCAACATATACAAGTATATTCCTTTCCAAATTGTGCAAATGACATAATTTTCAGCAAATGTAACTTTTTGAGACTTTTCATTGAAAATCCTTTTAAGCTTCTTTAAAACTTGAACTGAATAGTATTATCATATATCAGCACCATAAACAACTTGCTCTTTGTATATCAAAAATAGTTTTGTTCAAAATTTTTTCTTAGCAATTTCAATTTAGCATTAACATTATGATATGAAAACACATTTTGACACAAAAACAAGCATTACATAATCAAATCATGATCATTAATGACATCATTAACTACCAGTAGACTCTACAATATGCATAGTCTACCAAATCCTAACAACGTCATTAGATCAGATCAAGCACATAGTGAAACACCAAATCATGATATCAGATAAACATTGAATCAGTGTAGACAATTCAAACTAGTTATCATAACATCAAAACAGTTAACTAACAAGCAATCATATGCATCAATGACACCTAAGTTGCACAGATCATCACTTAAGCACATATCAGATAACATCAAACAGGTAACATATGCAAACATATACATTCAACATTCAGTGTGTGTGACCTCAAACAACATAATCAAATAGCACATAGAGACACACATTAAGCACACATCCTCAATCAGACCTCATCTGAGTTGATCATCCCCAGGGCTTTCAAAAGAAAGTTGAATCTGGTTCTGTCAAGTGGCTTGGTGAATAGGTCAGCTAAGTTATCACTTGCATCAACTCTTTTCATTTTAATCAAACCTTTTTCACTACAATCTCTTATGAAGTGATGGCTAATTTCAATGTGCTTAGTCTTTGAATGTTGAACAGGATTTTTAACAGTAAAATATGCAGCAGTATTATCAATAAAAATTGGAGTGTTTAGAAAATTTAAACCATTGTCTAGCATTTCGTTCTGAATCCATAGAACTTGGGCACAGCAAGCAGATGCAGAAATGTATTCAGTTTCTGCAGTTGATATGGACAGAGTGGTCTGCTTCTTGCATTACCATGACACCAGCTTGTTTCCCAGAAATTGACATCCACCTGAGGTTGACTTCTTACTCATGTTACATCGATCATAATCACTATCTGTGTAGGCAATAAAATCAAAAGACTGGTTTTTTGGATACCAAATCTCCAAGTCTGGTCTTCCCTTCAAATATCTAAAAATTCTCTTGACTGCATTCACGTGAGAAATTTTTGGACTTGACTGGAATCTTGCACAGACATAGACAGCATACATAATGTCAGGTCTTGTAGCAGTTAGGTAAATCAGGGATCCAATTTTGGCTCTATATTCATGCTCATCCACAGGCTCCCCCTTTTCATCAGCTATCATCTTTTCTTTTGTGTCCATTGGAGTTGAAGCAGTTTTGAGTTCATGACATTTGAACTTATTCAAGATGTCCTGCACATACTTAGTTTGGTGAATGAAAATCCCATCAGTTTTATGTTGAACTTGCAGTCCCAGAAAGAAGTTAATCTCTCTCATAGAGCTCATGCTGTATTTGGAATTCATTCCCCCTTCAAACTCCATACACATTTTTTTATTAGTTGATCCAAAGATGATATCATCTACATAGACTTGTAACAGCAGCAAATTTGATCCCTTCCTTTTGTAGAAGAGTGTCTTGTCAATAGCTCCCCTTTGTAAACCATTTTCAATCAAATGGTTTGACAAATCTTCATACCATGCTCTAGGAGCTTGATGCCATCCATGCAAGGCTTTGTTTAATTTGTACACCTTGTTAGGTTACATTGGATCCTCAAAACCTGGTGGTTGAGTTACATACACCTCTTCATCAATCTTTCCATTTAGGAATGTAGACTTGACATCAAGTTGGAATACCCTAATGTTCTTTGAGGCAGAATATGCAAGAAAAATCCTAATAACTTCAAGTCTTGCAACTGGTGTAAATACTTCTTCAAAGTTAATTCCTTCTTCTTGTAGGCATTCAAGTGCAACAAGTCTAGCTTTATTCTTAATCACAATACCCCTCTCATCCCTTTTGTTTCGAAAAACCCATTTTGTTTCAATTGCATATCTGTTTCTTGGCCAGTCAACAAGATCCCAAACATGTAGATCTCTGAACTGAGCCAACTCCTCTTGCATTGCTTCTACCCAACTGTTGTCCTTTAAAGCTTGAACAATATTCTTTGGTTCAATTTGGGATAGAAAGCAGGAGTACAAACAGATGTTTGCAGATTCAGAATGACTTTTTGTAACTCTTTCATGTATATCTCTAATGATGTTTTCAGAAGGGTGATTCTTTTCAACATAAGGGGTTTGAACTATCATATCTGCAGACATATTTGTGTAAAGATTTGATTCATTGAGATCTGGTTCCTCAATGATCAATTAAGTCTCATCATCATGAAACTCTGGTGCTTCTTCATTATTCTGTCTTGAAGTGGATGCACCATTGTTTCCCATATTCAATCCTTCAAACAGATCTTGAAACCTTGATGTTGATACAGCTTCTTCCTCAGTTGCTTGGTTGCTTGGGTTTCCCTCATCTTGAACTTGATCATTTTGCACCTCTTCATTGTCTTGTTGTTCAGGACTTTGATTGTTTTCTTGATCATTTTCTTGATCTTGCTCAACAATTTCATTTGAGGTATCCTTTATAAATGGATATTCCTTTTCTTGATTTGCAACCCTTTTCCACAACTTTTCCAAATCCAATGTCTTTTGCTTTGACTCTTCAAGCACATTGGTTTTCAGAAATCTTTCATCATAGTCTTCAGGATAGATCTTGAAAGACTTTATCAATTTCTCTAAATCAAATAACCATGTTGCACCATAAACTGTGTTGAATTGGTATTCATTGAAAACTACATCTGAGGATTCAATCACAACCAAATAATCTTTAACATACACTATGTAGGCCTTAGAGTGAGTAGAGTAGCCTACAAAGAAACAGTCTAGGGATTTAGCTTGAAACTTGTTCAAGTAATCCTTGGTGTTCAACAGAGAACATTTGCAACCAAAGGCTTTGAAAAACTTGATATAGGGTTTTCTGTTATAGAAAATTTCATATGGAGTGTTGTTGTGACATTTGTTTATAAGTACCCTATTCTGAACATAACATCAGCTAGCATGGTTCTTGCTGCTTCAATTAATGTTCTGTTTCTTCTCTCAGCAACACCATTCTGTTCAGGAGTTCTAGGAGCTGAGAATTGATTAAGTATTCCTTTGTTGTTGCAAAATTCTTCAATAACTCCCGTTTTGAACTCAGTACCATTGTCACTTCTTATCACTTTAACCCTTTTATCCAATTTATTCTCCACCCTGTTAATACAGTTCATAATGAATTCAGCAGCCTCATCCTTTGTACTCAGAAAATAACCCCCAAGTATATCTTGAATAGTCATCAATGATCATAAGACAGTATCTTTTCTTCCCAATGCTTGGTACACTCACAAGACCAAAGAGATCCATGTGAAGCATTTCAAGCACTTGATCAATTGAGTTGATGAGTTTAGTCTTGTGAGAAGACTTGTGTTGCTTTCCTTTCTGGCATGAGACACAGTTTTCATCTAATTTAAACTCTCTTGAAGTTAATCCAATAACATGTTCACCCTTGGCCAACTTGTTCATGTTCTTCAGATTTACATGACAAAGTTTTCTATGACACCACTTTGACTCATTTTCAGTGGCTTTAGAAACAAAGCATGTGCCATCCCTAGAAACAGCATCCTTCATGTTAAGTTCATACAAATTTCCATTCCTTGGGGCCATCATCTTGATCATATCAGGTAGAATAACATACTCGGGCCTTAAGATGAAACAGTGTGAATCATCAAAGCCAACTTTGTAACCTTTATCACACATCTGAGATATGCTTAAAAGATTGTATTGAAGCCCTTCAACATAGAAAACATTTTCAAAAGTAACTTTGCCATTTCTCAAAATTCCTTTTCCAACAATTTTTCCACTATTCTAATTACTTCCAAAAGCCATCGGTCCCTCAAACTTCTCTTCATAGTTGACAAGTGATCTTTTGTCACAAGTCATGTGCCTAGAACATCCACTATCCAAATACCATACTTCATTTAGTGTAGTGGATTGTTCCTACACAATACAAAGAAAGTGATTAGTTTGGTGATGAGGTGCAAGTTACTTCAACTTGCAGATCATTAGTTTCAATTTTAATGGCAGCTTTGGGAGTGTGCGTTATTGGTTCAGGGTCTTCATGAGTGATTTCAATATGATCTGAATCATCAGTTTCATATCCACACTCTCTTGGAGTTTTCACAAATGAGGTTGTGCTCTCACATTCAGAAACTTCTTTGTTACTATCTTGAACAACATAATCTTTCTTGCTTGAAAAGTCTCTCACATCCACACTTATTTCCTCTTTTATTTCAACTTTAGGTTTCCATAGAAAACCTTATGGTTCATAACCATGTTTCAATAGAAATTTCTCATCTCCTGTTAATTAAATAGGTTTCTTTCTAGGAAGAATACATTTTATTCTTTTCTTTTCACTGTTTGGAGATTCTTGAGAGTCATCAGACTTAACTGATTTTGTGTCATTGTTTGGAATGACTCTCAAGCATTGGAAATTCTTCTTCTTCACTTACTCAGTCTTCTTAGGAGATTTACTTCTTCTACTTTGATTATCAATTGGATTCTTAAATCTCACTTTAGGTTGCTTCTCTTTGTTGGTCTTATCTTCAGCTTGCTGATCAGACTTATTCTTCTTCTTATTTTCACTCACCTTCCCCTCTCCCAAATATTCTTCATATTTCAGTTTATAGAGAACAAAGTCTTGTCCAAACTTTGTCTCATTTGGAACATGGAAGGGTTTGAAGTTGAGTCTATTATTGCAGGTGTCAGTGTGATGGCCATACTCATCACATTTCTTGCACCATACTTTTCCTTTGAATTTTTCATGATCATCCCCTTTTTAAACCTTTCACTTGGTCTTGGTGGATCAACCCCAAGTGTCTTCTGAGTCTTAAGACCATCAAAATCAATTGAAAAAGGAACAAATTCATCTATTTTGATATCATTTCTTTCAACCTTTCCCTTGACAAACACAATTTTCTTCAAATTCAGTGGCTCTTCATCTAGACTTCCTTTGTGCCTTGCCTGCCTCTTTTCATATTCTTCCATGGTTTCCACTTCTTCAATATCAAACACCTCATGACTAGAGAAAACTGGATAAACAGGGATAAAGTTTTCAACATGAACTGTTTCAGTCACCTTTTTCTTATTATTGATCTTTATCCTTTCCAATACAGCCTTGCCTGATGGTCTTACTGCATTGTAGCTTATCTTCTTTTTCTCACATATGTCAAAGGACACATGCTCTCTCTTCATTCTTTCATTTTGTTTCTTCATTCTTGGTGTGATAGGTGGATAAAATGGAAGTTTGTCAATTGATTATGGTTTCTTTAATCTTTTACCTCTATCAGTAGCCTTGATTTCTTCCTCAGTGATCTGATCACTTAGATCACTTAAATTTTCAGCATTTATCCTCAGAATCAAAGTCATCCTCAGAGACTTGTATTCCAATTGATTTGTCTTCTTTCACATCTTCCTTCACAACATATTCTCCCTCTTCATTCACTTCAACATTTGTATACAGATCAACAAACTCCTCTCTATCTTGAAACACTTCTTTGAACTGCTGGAGATAACTATCCATATTCTCTTTGTCAACTTTGGGTAAGAAGTTGTTGTTGAATGGAGGTGGAACAGCCTTATACGTGTCTTTCTCTCTAATTTGGTTCAGAATGCCACATATGTTTCCTGTGGAGACCAAATTTTTCAAGAATTCATTATCAACTTCCATCTTTGTGTTCTTCACCTTTTCTTCAATCAACATCTTCTTCAACCCATCAATTTTAGTAACATACCTCTGTTGAGCTCTATAGCTACTTAAACAATCATCTTCTAAACTTTTGATCTTCTCTTCATTAACAACATCACTAGCTTGATACCCATTGATGATGCTTTGTTTTCTAAAACACTCACCCTCTAGCTTGCCTATTTTCATATTTAAAGTAATAATTGTTTCATTTAAGTCATTAATAGGTGATGAGTGTACCTGAGAAGATGATATCCCAGCGTCATTCTCAATCATTGCAATAAATGCAACATTAGCAGCTTTAATGTCATCTTCATGATTACTCTAGTCAAATCACCATCTTGTTGTGCAGCAACAGCTACATTTCCTTGATTTCTTGGTTGAGTTTGATTGGGTATGTTGAGGTTGTTCTGAGCAGTTTGGGGGAATTGCTTTCTTTGGTAGTTTTGGTTTTGAAGAACATTTTATTGATTATTCATTTGATGCTGTTGAAAGTTGTTGAAGTTGGGATTGTTGTTGTTGTTGAAGTTGTTGTTTCTGTTCTGATTCTGCTGATAATTATGTTGATATTGCATTTGGTTTCTAGGCTGTTGATTTTGAAACTGATTAGTTTGAAAGTTTCTAGGCTGGTTACAGTCCCTTGCAAAATGTCCAGCCTGTTGGCAGTTGTAGCAGATAGCCTTTGACTTGTCAAATCCAATCCTTTCATCTTGGATGACACTGGTATGGATTAAGTTCTTAGCCACAGATGCATTATATGACTCAGTGAACATTAAGAAGAGTGCTTGAGTGTTATTTGCTTAACCATTGTTTCGACCAGAGAATGGAACATGTTCACCTGCCATTGAGGCAGTATCATTTTCTTCAATTAGTTGGACATTGAACCTTGTCTGATTTCCGTGATGACTTGAGCTACCACAAACAAATGATCTAGGTGTATCAGCACCATGTTCTGTTGGTTCTTCTATGATGGAAATTTGATGCTGGTTTTTGGTAGAAAAGTTTCCCATGGGTGAAATTAATGCATTGGAAACAATGAAACAAGGCTTTTCTTCTTTTATTATTTTATTTTCGATCATTTCTATTTCTGTAGCCTGAAGGAAGCACACTACATCATCCAACTTTAAATCATTAAAGTTGGGCTTTTGGAGGATGAATTTGCAGGCAGTGTACCATTCCTTTGACATTGAGTTGAGCAGCTTGGTATTCAGGTTAAAATCAGTCATGACATAATCAGTTGTTCGGAAGTCATTCACAATTTCCAGGAATCTCTCATGGACGGACTTCAACCTTTCTCCATCTTTGTATCTAAATATCTCAAGCTGTTGCTTGAGCCTCTGCTTATTTATATTCTTAAGCTCAGTGTTTCCTTCTAACATTTCAAGAATTGCATCATACATTGATTTTGCAGTAGTGTGATGTTCAACCTTGATAAGTATTTCCCAAGACAGTCTTAGCTTAATCATTGCTAAGGCCCTGTCATCCACTTTCCTCAACCTATCTCTTATGGCACGAGTAGCAGCTCCACCATCAGTGGCTTGTGGCCCATTTTTGATCAAGTTCCACATGTCTATATTGTTGTAGCACACAGCCGCTTCAAAGAGTAATTTCCATTTGGTGAAGTTTTCCTGTCCATAAAGTCTAGGTATTTTGTTAGTGGACACTTCTTATTCTTCAAGACCAGAAGTTTTGGTTGTTTGAAAAAAACAAAACGGAATCAGAGTAAAAATTAAATTTTCGAGTGACAAAAATCAGATTTGACTATCAAATCCTCAGATTTGATGAATCGGGTCCGATTGGAACAAGAAATGACAATAAAGATGTAAACTTTAACTAAAATAAGGAAAAGAGAACACCGGTAATACGCAGATCTGGACGGAAATGAATAACAGAGCAACTAACGTCACTCTTCAATGAAACAGTGTTCTGCTTACGTCATTTTTCTTAAACAGATCTTCAATCAGCAACAAATTCTTTACCCAAATCAGCAAAAAACAAGCTCTGATACCACTTGTCGGTCCCGAATAATCACTCACAATTTCACAATCAAGTCATAACTCACACAATAAATGTGTCGACAAGAGAGTTAATGACGGTTGCTATTTTAGGAAAGAAAACTGTTTGTTAAAGGCGAAATCAATAACAAACAGGGTATTCGATTGGAAGATTAATAACAGGAAACTAACACACAAGAATCACTCAAAAGGTTTCCATTCATACAATATTAATCATACAAACGATAATTGATTTTAGGGTTTCTTGATGGAAAGTTATGTCCGTACTATTCTTTGACAACCGTCATAACAAATATTCTTTGAAAGGTCTGTTTCCGTATGTCCTTGAGGCGTGCCCTAAAATATTCCTTTTATAGGAATCACACCTCAAGATAGCTGTCATTCCATCTAGAAACCCTAAATATAAAATACATATTCAAATTACATATTCAAAACTATGCTAAGTGTAAAACAAGTCTTCCGGGTAGGCATTGTAGAAGTGATCTTCTTTGAGTAGACTTTATTCTCTGCCTTCCTTGGTAGACTTGGTAACCTTAAAGTGTGTTCAGTAACCATTTCCGGGTAGACTTTTAACTTTCACCGAGTAGACTTTAATCTTCTTGACCTTATCAGACTTTGCCTGAAATGATCTTACGAGAAACCTTGTTCTTCCATGGTCCTTTCAACTCCTTGCTAGGGAATAGCTTATTTAGCAAAGTGTGCTCGGTACCACTTTAGCATGCTCAAGTTGAACCATGCCCGATGTAACTTGTGATATTTACACATATCAAGCTTGCTCGGACCACTGTTATTAATGAATACCTTGCCCCATATTCAAATAACTTGGCTTCATGAGCTTGGTTAGCCAAGAGCTTACTCGAAAGTAGTCCTTGCTCGGCTGTGAAGAACAAACATGCTAGATATAGTGAACCTTGCCTGGGTATACACTAACTGGTGAACCCTGCTCGGGTATGCACTAAAGAAGAATTCTAGAAGATAACCTTGCCCGATAGGCAAAATATCATGCCCGGATAACTAAAACCTTGCTCGGATGTCTCAGGTGTGCTCGGTTCCATACTTAATGATTTCTGAGGAGGTTGAGAAGATTCCAATCTCCCTTATGATCATTTTTTAGGTCAAATCTTGACTCAACATGATCAAGTAAATAAATCAATTAGTTGATATAAAGACATAAAGATCCTCATACATGATGAATGAGTGAACATGAATTATAAATATGAAATAAGACGATCCATTCGTCCAATTGGTATCAATAAACCATTTCATAGTAGAAAATATTGCGTAGTACAAGATATGTTTTGATTTCATAAATAATTAAATATATCTATGAATTATTGTAGAAAGAAGAAAATATAAAAGGAAACTCTTCCAAAGAAGTAGGCAAGAGAAACGAAGAAATGAATGGCCAATATAGAGACAAGGTTCGAGAGATGATTAATGAAGTTGTAGCTCCAATAATGAAGATGCTCAATAACCCTAGAAAATTAGAATCAAGAAAAAGGACTCAAAGCGAGCCTAATTCTTCAAAAGAAAGTTGTAGCCAATTTAGTCATGAAAACTAATTAAGGAATAAGAGTAACAAGAAACCTAAACTTCAACCGGAAAATGTTTTTAAGAATTACAAAGCCTATGAGCCTAAGAAATTCCGTGGAAATGAAAATATCATATCCACCTTGAATTAGCTTAAGGAGCAAGAATCAATCTTGAACAATATTACCTGCACAAGTGAACAAGCCATTTGGTGTTCTTCGCCAATGTTCAGAGATAAAGCTCTTGGGTGGTGGAGAACATTAATTCAAGTTAAAGGAAATGAAATAATGTACGATTTAAGTTGGGAAGAATTTAGAGATCTTATTCTAAAGAACATTAATTCAAGTTAAAGGAAATGAAATAATGAAACAAAACCAAATCTTACCATGGGACCAGAAGGTCATTAATAACAATCTCAAGGAATACAACGCTAAATTCTTAGAATATTGTCAAGTAACTCCGAGATTAGATGATTTGGAGTTTGAAAAAATGATGAAATATATATATCTGAGCTACCAAAAGAGAAGAGAAGGATTGTATGAACTCAGGTACCACAAACAACCTCCGAGGCGATGATGTTGGCCAAATATAAAATAAAGCCGGAAGAAAAAGAAAGCAATAAAACAAAATAAGTGAAGAAAATAATGAAATGAAAAGGATCATCTAAATTCACAAGGCCCAATTGTGAAAATTGTGGAAAAAGGAATCATGGAAAATGTAAGAAGCAAATCAAGATAGTCATATGTACTTTCTGTAAGAGAAAATATCACTCAGAGAATGTATGTAGAAGGAAGGCGGCTACGTGTTTCATATGTGGAGAAAAAGGACATTACAAGAACGAATGTACTGAAAATAAAACAAGTAAGAGCAAAGATAAAGAGAAGAACGTTGAAACACTCACGACGAATATATGAAGAAATGTCAAGACAATCAATCAAAGACAAAAGTAGGTCAAAGGAATATTAACTCTTGTAACTAACTATTAGTATAAGTTAACTCTTGTAACCCGTTTGCAAACTCGTTATAAACAAGAAATTTTGTAACAACGAATGGGTATTTAAGTCCCAAATATATATAAAGAAATATATTAGCATATAGATTGTGTCTCTACACAAGAATGATTATATGCAAACGAAAAGAGATAGTAAAATTTTCAAAAAAAAAATTAATAAATCATTATCTATAGAAATATGAACTAAAGTGAATGATGAATTAAACAAAGCATGTCTTTTCAAAGAAAATCAATTATCCAAACCTTAAAAGTTCAAGGGAATAATTGATGGAAATAAACGGAATGAATCCATCAAAATCATGAAGCAAGGGATTACGTAAAACAAGTATAAAAATCTTGAAAGCTATCAAGAATGAGTAAGCTAAAAAGGATAGAATGTCATGAAGATTTCTGCAAAAGAAATTCGATGGATTGAATCCGAGAAATATCTAGTTAATATTTAGAATACTGAATGTAAAGTAAATAATTAAACACAATTGGCCACTGTGTTTAGCGATTTACAATTACTTACGACATTCTAAAATATAAACTTACTATATCATTCAAGGATATTTAACGAACAAACGTGATATACTGCACTATGAAGCATTAGTAAAAAGTCAAACAAGATAACTATTGAAGGAGGTTATCTCTTCCTTATCAAATCACGGAAATTTATTTACAAGGAACATTGCATAGCGGATGCAAAACAAGATGGTATAGCATTATAACATCTACTTAAAATAGTAGATTCAAATAGATTCTAAAGATAAAACCATTAAGTCTGAGGATTTTATTTCCCAAAAATGAAAAAATGAGAAGACCTGGAAAACTAGAAAATTGGAGTTATAGAATTTAAAACCCTAAGTAAAAATAAACAAAGCGAAACCAAGAAACCTCAAGAGTAGTAATCAACAAAATTCAAATCTCCATAGAAAAATGTTATTACACTCGGAAACCAAAATTGAATACCGATAATAGGAAAGCTACACGAGATGATAATGAACAAAGTTCATAAGTACAAGATGCACTCAGAAAGTGATGAAAAATACCACAAACCTTGCATCAAATTATTAATAGAGGAACATGAAAAATATATCACTTCATACGTAATGAAAGATCAAATTCATTTACAAGTCAAAACCAAGCACAAGAAACCTTTGGATTAGTTCAAACAACCCAAACTTCCTGTGTTGAAACGGGTAATGATAACCAAGAAATGTATTACAAAGCTTTCCAAGACTACACGCCAACACGATGCAAGATGCGTTATTGTTGATAGACAAACAAAGTTTATCCATCTTTCTCCCAACCAACGATTCGTACTCGATGGATAGATTAGCATGAGATTATGTGAACAACATTGTGTCCCTACACAGTGTGCCACTATTCAAAATCTCCAATCAAGACAGCTGAATTACATCCCATTTATGAGACACCTTCCAACAAATGTTAGGAAATTCGATTGAACTCTAGCATTGGGAAAAGTGAAAAGAACAATCCAAACGTACGAGGTTATACTCCGCGCAAGTATAAAAGATTTAAGTCAAAGTTGAATAATTATTTTCTCCTAATTGAATTCTCGAGTAATAATTACTATTCAAACATTCAAGCCACACCATGTAAGATGAGATAAGTACACAAAAACCCTACATCCGTGTGTTGGTCTAAAAATATGGGATAACTAAAGGTCTGGACCTGAAGTACTCCACGAAACAACAAATAAAGTATTGCAATTCCGTGAGCAACTCAAGACAGCGTGAGATCGCTAAAAGAATTACGTCTATGTCTGTTATAAACCGTTAGAATTTAAAATAGGCAATAGAGTTTTAATTAAACTTTCTCCTTAGAAAGACGTCATTCGCTTCGATAAGAAAATAAAACTTAGTACACTTTTATAGGACCATTTAAAATAACTCAAGAGAACCATTATCGTCACATACCATCTGTGACTACCCGAATAAAATGAAAGGGATACACAATGTAATCCACATATATAATCTGTGAAAATGTCTAGTCGATAAATCTTTGTCTATGCCTTTAAAAGATGTTGAAATAAATGGAAATCTAAAAATTTGTAACCCAAACAAATCAAAGATTCCGAAAAGAAAGAAATTAGTGAGACGAACATTGAATATAGTCATAATAAAAGAGGGACTCACGAAGAGACCCTGACTATACTCCGGAACGTGAATCCAAAATACAAAAAAAAGTACCCTCACTTATCCTAAGAAGCGAATCTCGCGGACGTGATTCATTTCAAGGGGGGGAGGATGTAACATCACGAAAATAACGGGTCAAAAATACCAAGTCCAAAAAGATAAAGGACAAAAATGACAAGTTTTTAAACCTAAAAATCAAAAATAAAAAAAAATCTATCACTAGGCCTGATCGCGATACGCGACGGCCATAGACCAAACATCATCACGTATCACGATGATGTGGTTTGACAGGGTGACACGTGTCCTGCCACATGTCACCATGAGGCATAAAGCCATGATAAGGTGACACGTGTCACATGGTGGCATTATGTGTTGCCACGTGTCACCACGTGGCATCACGTTCGCCACGTGGCGCCACATAGCGAACGTGATGGGTCCCGGGAAAAATCTTATAAATAGAAACCTCCACCCTTTCATTACACACACCATTTCTCACATCACTTCCTCTCTCTAGAACATACTTTCTCTCTCTAAAAATACTCCCTCTCATCACCTTGATAAACGTGTTACGACCACCTCGTTTTCCGTGACCATAAAACCCCGACATTTTACCATGTAATCCGTGCCATAAATCGACGATACCCCAAAGTATCGGCAACAATATCTCAATGTACGTGCCGACCCGAGACGACCCAACTTTCCGCCTCGAAGTATGTGCCGACCCGAGACGACCCAATGTTCCACCTAGAAGTACGTGCCTACCCGAGACGACCCGCCTCGAAGTGCGTGTCGACGAGACTTGAAGAGTGGCGTGCCATCATTTGCGTGCCAAAGAGGTGTTGATCAAGATTCCCAGGTGAAAGTCAATTGTTTCCCTGGTATGTCTTGTATATCATATTAAAAATTCATGATTTTTGAAGTTCGTTTGATAGGTCAATTGTTAAAAACCGATTTCTAGGGTTCTTAGGTGTTGAAATCGGTAATTGTTGTGTTTCGGTGTTGTGTGAAAGAATGGTCGACCCGATTAGTTTTAGGACTCTCATGATAGTTGTTGGTGAATTAAAGGGAAAAAGAATGAATTTTCAAACCCAATCAACTTGGGAGGTTAAATTATGATGGGTGGGCTGTGATGTGGTCTAATGTTGTTAAAATTGGGATGGTTTGGTTGGAGGTTAGTTAATCGGTTCGTTTACACACGTATTCGACATAATTAACGTAGGACGAACATAGTTTGGGGAACCTTTGGTGATGATTTACTGGAAACGTAGTTTTGGGTAATTTATGGAATCCTAGGGCTGATGTATATGGATATGGTTTTTGGGTGTGTCTTTGGGTAAATCTAAACCCGTTAGGATGTCTCGTATATTGAACGAGTCGTGTCGGTCTAGTTAGTGAATTTTGTGTAATTCGTTTAAGGAGTTTGATCTGTGAGTGGTTAGCTAGAGGATCTGGTTGTGATATTTGTGTGGTTCGTTTCAGGTGAGTTTCATGATACCCCTTTTTAACTGTTGTACGTTTTGGGCTAGCATACACATTTTATGACGATTTCACCCTTTTGAAGCATTTGAATGATATTGCATAATTTATATTATTTTTACTATCTATGCTTGTAAGATTGAAAGTTTGATGTTTATGTTATGTTTATGTGTCTCTGTGGCCACCACATTTAATTTTTTGTTAAGCCATGACCGGGTCGAATGTGAATGTAAAAATTCCTTGATTTCCCTGATTGGTTATGCGTGATAACCGACCAAGTATTAGGCCACGCAACATCAATAAACGATCTTATTCAATTCAGATAAGAAACCCGAGAAGATGTTTGGTACCTCCACCAAAACATGAGAGATGTGAGGAGATCGAATGCTGGTTTCCGGTGGTGTTTGGATCAGCTGGAATCTCATATGCGGATTGATAGGGCGATCATTGCAGCTTTAATAATTGTTATTGCATGGTTGGTCTATCTTGTACGTATGGATAAGTAGAACATTAATAGTATAGTTGGTTGTATATTGTCTTTTGACATCCCATGCAGCATTTTGTAGAAGCATGTTAGGATGACTTGGGAACTGTTTACGTTTTAGCATTATTACAAGCACTGGACCTTATCAGGTTAAGTCTATATGTCACTTAGTGACATATTTTGTTACGCATATACAAGCACTGGCCAATACCAGGTTAAAACTATGTGGTAAACTTTGAGATGCATATGTACAGTAATAATTATGGGCAATACAAAGGTGTTCTTTGGCATAGTTGTATGGCTGTGATTTGTGATATCGTGTTATTGTGCTTTTCATAAAGGAAACAGTATTGATTATTATATATTTGATTATTGTTATAGAATGCGTAACATCATAAATATTATAATGTTAATTTATAATATTAAATAAAGATTTCATTAAGGTGTCGTGTATAAATAAATGTTTTAGTATTAAATAAAGGAAGTTACGTTTAGTGATTTCGCATTAATAATTAATAAAGAAAGGATCATGGACTTAGATTAATCAAGATGGGATTATGGATGAGATGGGCTTAGGGTCCATGGGCCTTAGGGGATATAAATACCCCCTTAAACCATCCTAAAACCCTAACTCTCATTCCATCATTTCCATAATTCTCTACACACACTCAAAACACACACACCTTCCTTACTATACATAAACGGCCAAGAGAAAGAAAGAGATTCGAGGTGAAACGAACGTTAAACATTAATAGATCTTCAATATAGAAGTTAGATCCAAGGCTTAAGATTCATAAACAAGCTAGCCGAAACCAAACGAACCCATGAAGGTATGTTCTTGATCTTTAAGTTTATGTTTTAAAAACGATTAGTTGAAAACTTGATTTTAATAATGAAAGAAACGAACACAAAATGGAAATGAATCATTAAAAGGAACCCTAAAAATCTAGTCTTGAACCTTTAAGGTCTAAAGGTCCAAACTTTGTGAATTTCTGGGTCGCGTTTTATCCAAAAATGACCACGAGAGCTCTTGCGGGATAGGATAATATTATATTAAAGATTTGTTGTTAAAAGAATAAAATTATAATAATAATAATAATAATAATAATAATAATAATAATAATAATAATAATAATAATAATAATAATAATAATAATAATAATAATAATAAACGGGCAGTGGGTTCCAAAACCCACCAGCCCGAAACTCAGCTCGATTACAATGGTGATTTCAGTACAACTCAATCACATGAAACACTTATCGCATACAAAGAACAACTCGTTATGCTCAATCGATTACAATCAACTATAACCCGAAAATCGATTACATACACCTCGCATACAATCTGGAAGTCGTTTACGTATACTCGCATACAAATTCCAAAACCCGATTACATTGAAATTCAATACTAATCAGACTCGATTACAATTCCTCGCACACAAATGAATCAGTTACAAGCTTAGACTATCGATTACACTGTAGCAACTCGATTACACTGAAGATCGATTACAATTTAACTCGCATACAAGTCAATCGATTACACAGAAAATCGCATACAACCTGAGTTCGATTACACCGAACTCGATCACATTAAACTCGATTAAAATCTAGATTCACATACATACATAATCGCATACACTGAAACTCGATTACAACAACCCTAAATCGATTACAAATAGCCGTCGATTAAATGAGATGTCTTGTCTACAAAGAATCGATTACATGATGGATTCGTTTACAATAGAACCCGATTACAACCCGAATTTGATTACTCTGATTCAGACGTAATACTTGATTACCTTGGTTGCATAACTTGATTTTCTTGGAGAGGCTGTTACAAAAACAAAAGAATGAAGAAGGAAGAACATGACCAGATGATTAAAAAGGGAGATTGTGCTTGATGTTTTTATTCAACGGGCCAAAACACAAGCCCAATTACAAACCCAATTTCTAACCAGGCCCGAATAAAAACCCGAATCCAATTACCTTCCGAACACTCGATCACACCGTCACTCAAACACGTAGAACATATAAACTCAATCGCAAAATAGATATACGAAGTTGTTTACAATGCCTTGGGTTATTTATAATGTAATTAACAATAATAGAAACCCGATAACTTTAAGACACGAATACGTTATATTTATATACAAGTACCCATGAGTTAGATATGTGTGCATAAATATACGCATACGCGTACCCACATCATTATACGTCAAAAGGATAATCTAGGGTGTTAAAATAAAATATTAAAGAAAGAAAAAGGAACATGAAATAATTAAAGCCGTATACACTAGGATTTATATAAAATAATCTAAGTATAATGCAATCTAATACAATGACCATAGATTAATCCAGACTTGGAACCAATATTAATACGCGTACCCAATGTACAATTTGGGGGGGCGCAGTTAAAGAAGGGAATTAAGATAAACGGAGAAAGAAACAGGATTCAGGTGAGTTTCTAGCCCATTTCCTTGTTATGTTTTCGGGGCTGTGTGCATACTCGATGTGTTCATTAATACGTTTATCCTAAGTGATAAATGTATGCCTTACGTGATTATGTGAAAAGTATGAATTGTTGCTTGTCAGTACGTGAACGATCTTCGAATATTGCACGTCTTGTCAAGTTGTAATGTTATGTGAAATGATGATATGATATGTATGATATATAAAAGAATGAAAATGATGTATGGTTGTATGATAACGAAGAGGGAATCGAACCCTACTAATATAAGAGGAAAGAGGGACCGAGCCCTAATAATACTCGAGGAAAGAGGGACCGAGCCCTAATAATACTCGAGGAAGGAGGGATCGAGCCCTAATAATACTCGAGGAAGGAGTGACCGAGCCCAAAAATACTAGAGGAAGGAGGGACCGAGCCCTAATAATACTCGAGGAAGGAGGGACCGAGCCTTAGTAATACTCGAGGAAAGAAGGACCGAGCCCTAATAAGACTCGAGGAAGTAGGGCGTAATGCTCTTTATAACGTAAGAAATGAAGGTTAGTAAGAATAAGATAAAAGTATGAAAGTATGAATGAAAGTATGTAAGTATGTATGTATTGTACATTATGTGTTTAACTAGAACTCACTCAGCGTAGCTGACTTTTAGTATGCACGCAGGTGAGTAGGATGAGGCAGCTTGTTTGAGGGGAACACGTGGCATTGAATAAGAGGCTGGCATCGTAAGACTCAAGACGTTTAAGTTTAATGTTTTGTTTATTTTGAAAGACCAGATGTTGTTTTAAGACAAGTTTTGGTTTGTTATGAAATGTTTTATGAAAGTTTTTATATTTCGCGAATGTTTTTATTTACTCTGATGACTAGAACTATGTGAAAAAGTAAATCCAACGTCCAAATGTGAGGCACCGGTTACGGGGCCATACAAGTTGGTATCAGAGCAAAGTTCGAGAGATTAAAGCATCCTACATGCTTAGACTCGAACATAGAATGGGATTTAAGTAAGAAGGTGCTAGTCCAAGAATGCCATGTGTCACTCAAGCAAGCTCAGTAAAGGTAAAGTGTATGGTTAAGTAATAAATGTTATTGTTAGCTTAATTGCTAGAGAAAGGAGGTGTTAGTGAAACAGATATGATTTCTTGCTTGTTTGATTGTTTAACTGTTTGAGATTAGAATCAACACAAGTAGACTCATAAAGGGAAGGGTATAGGACAAGTGAATAAGTTAGTTCTGTTAAACCCATATATTGTGAGGGATATATGGCTGAAGATAGCGGTGATAATCAAAGGATTCTTTTTACAAGGGCCTCCCTTAACTCATGGAAAAATCACAGGTTCGTTCTTCCATTCTTCGTCCAAATATTCTCTCCTCTTTCCTCCTACTTTATATCCACCTTGGATCATATGAACATTCAAGTCTTTAACTTGTTTTTTGGGCGGGCCCTAGTTATCTAGCGCGAGAGCCTTACCAGTCCCAGGTCTTGCACCCTTGACCAAATCTCCAAGTTTTCCTGATTTCACAGCCGCCTAAATTTCATTTTTCAAAGCTACACATTCGTTCTTATTATGATCGATGTCGTCATGAAACGAACAGTGTTTCTAGGCATCAAGGAATGATCTCCTTGTGAGTGGCTGTGGTTTCCTGAAATTCACGTTCTCCGTAGTGAGAATTTTAGCATAAGTGTTTGAAAGTGGAGTCCAGTTGTTAGAGGCTCGAGTTGAGGAACCTGCCTTGTTTTTATTTCCAATCAAAGATCTGGCGTCGAATAATTTGGTTGCCTCCGCGGACGGCTGGAGTTTAGAGCAAATTGTTCCTTTCGCCTGCTTGTTCGCCCGCGGAGTCTGGAATTCAACTTTTAAATTTTGTTTCTGATTACTGGTTGCCAAAGTCTTTTGAGTCCTTGCGAACAGCTTCGCCGCAGACATAATATCATTTCAAGACGTGGGCATACCATCTCTTCCAGTTAACGTCCAAATCAATTCATCACTCTTCACATTTTTGCAGAATGCTCCCCGTAACATGTCTTCACTCACCCCACCGATATTGTGACTTTCGTTATTAAAATGGGTAATAAAGTTCTCAATAGAATCATTATTCCGCCTAACAACGTCTAATATTTGGCTACAAAGTCATCCCAGCTCTTGATTTGTCCATCTGGAAGCTTCTCAAACCACTCCCGTGCTACACCAGTAAAAGTTAATGCGAACTTGTGGCACCAGTACGGAAGAGTCCAACCACTGACTCCTCCTACAACCACGAAGTTCAGCAAGTGATCACTAGGATCAGTCATTCCATCATATTTACCTACGGATGTTGGGATTTTCGCGTTGATAGGGAATGGAGTCGTTATGCGAGCAATAAAATTTGTTTTTTTGGCAAAAGTAGCCAGACGGTATGGTTTTGTAAAAATCTTCCTCAGCATCCCTGTGATAAACCGCTTGACAAACTACCGCTTAAGGACGGCTAATTTCCTCGTACAAATGAAGGCGGCTATCAACGCTGTAGTAGCTGATATCTCCTGGACGATAGAACGGGTCGTAACTATCATACTCGTCAAGGTAAGATGGCACACACATGACCATACGAGGACGGTCATGAGATCTCCAAACTTCCTTGAGATCTCTCTCCATCTGAACGTTGTGACGGATCTAACTCTTCCTCGTTGTTGCAGGAGGAGAGGGAGACTTCCTGGGAGATTCATCATAATTCAGAGTTCGAGCTTGCAGTCGCTCTTCGCGCACCCTACGCTCGTACTCTGCTACAACCTTCTTTTGTTGGAGACGGAACCACTCATCTGGAGACAAGGGTCCCTTAGCTTTGGAAATATGACGATGAGTTCCCGCCGATTCGGAATCATCAGAATCATCCTCTAGGCCTAAATGTGAATGAGTCCGGCGAGTTTCTCTCGTAATTCACCCCGGCTTGCCAGATTTGGAACCTCCTGGGGCTATGACATGTCATAGATCTGTAGGAGTAGCGCCTGCTGGTTCTGTGGCATGTCCTAGGTCACCTAGAGTGGAACCTCCAGGTGCCATGATACGTGCAAAGACACTTGAGCTAAAACCTCCCAGTTCTTCAGTATCGGTAGTACGTAAGAGCGGTGAAGGAGTTCCTGCCGGCCCCTCAGGAAGCTTACTAATATCGTACGAACCAAAAAACCAACCAAAATTCCTGCAGTTCTAACATTAAAACGGATGGCGCCAATGAAGAAACACGGATCTAATCTCCTTGTCGAGTCCTAGATCCAATGAGTTGACAGGTCCTAGATCCAATGAGTCCACACGGTAGGATACAATAACAACCAATATGATATGAGCTCAACTTCCCAAAGTCCAGTGACCGGAACCTGCAAAACAGACACCGTGTGCTCCTTACGGGAAGGACAAGAGGGGGGGGGGGTCTTCCGGTAACCACCCTTCGGCGTGAGAATAATTACAGTTCTTAAGAGATAAAGTACTTATTTACAACCAATATGATATGAGCACAACTGTGCTTAAGAATAAGTAAAACCAATATGATATGAGCACAACTTCCCAAAGTCCAGTGACCGGAATCTGCAAAACAGACACCGTGAGATCGTTACGGGAAGGTCATGAGGGGGGGTCTTCCCGTAACCACCCTCCGATGTGAGAATAAGTACAGTTCTTAAGAGAGAAAGTACTTAAGGAATCCTAGTAGATAGTTGGGAGTGAATTAAAACCTCATGGAGATTGAGAGGGTATTTATAGCCGAAGGAGGTGCGAATGTGATTGGGCCAACTATCCCTTTCTAGAACGCAACCACCTGGACACGTGCCCTCATATGATAAGTTGAGCTATACATTGCATGTGCACGTTTATAACAATCTGGACACGTGTCGCTTTATGATAGGACGAGTTAACTCCCGGCTATGTGCACGGTTATAACAACCTGGCCAGGTGTCCTTTATCCATTGGTTGTGAGATCATGTATCCTTCGAGCCATAGTCGTGGTTATTCTTCTAGAAGGTAATTATTTAATTACAGTTGTCCTGTTGGCATTGCCTCCCGGTCATCTTGGCAGGTAGATGTGCCATCTCGCGGATGACGTTAGAGGTTGCTTGGATGCATCCGCGTGTGATATAAGGATGTTCGTCCTTTTCAAAGTTATGCGGATGATCCATATATCCAGCGGGTGCCTTGTGAATAGTGTTCCTCTGACCCGCGGGTATCATTTAAGGATATTTGGGTCTTTTTGGTACCCTACCTCTATAGATATATATCGAGCAAAGTTTGATATTACAACCTTGGCCAAAGAAGGGGGAGACTATTTAAAGTTGTTTATGATGACAAAGGCTCAATTTGTGAATCTATTTGAACAAACTGGGCATGTGAGAAGACCTGAACTTAAAAGAAAATACACTCCAAGGGTCTCCATTGTATGTGTTCCCATCCCAACAACTAGACCTACTTTTCAAAGACAACAAAGGCTACCCTCAGATGTGGACCAACCAAAGAACTATATTTTGAATCAAGGAAAAAAACGTTGAAAGTGATTACGCCTAATGATTCTTTTAAGAATATTATTTTCAAGGATGACTTTCAAAAATACAAGAGGGAACAACTTGAAGATATGGCCAGAATGAATCTATATGATTATCAGGACAGACAACGATTTGCTGGACAACCAAGGAATGAACTTTCAATATATTTGAAAGAATAATCTAGGATGGGATTTCCATTACTAAATAAGAAGAGGGAGCTGGAGCTCTCTCACTGTGAAAGAACTAAACGGCAGAGGAATATGAATGATATCATGATGATTGAAGCATCTTACAAACAGACAAAAAGGTACTCAACCCCTCTAGCCAACATAAGAGAATGCATCAGCATGAGGCAGTAGATATCAAGGCCGAATCATGAAGTCTTGAAAAATGGGAGTATCTCAAAAATCATCTTTGAACAAGATACTCAATATTTTATTTTGAGAAACTCTGATGAACTGGCCTTGGGCATTATTGAGCATGACACTGAACTGGAGTTTCTACATGTAGGGCATTCGAACGATATAATCAGATGGAATCTACCGACCCAACATCCACACCACAGGGACATATCATTATTTAAAGAAAAGGCTACTGCTGTAAAATTTGACAGAGGAAAAGAAGTTGGAAGCTCAAGGAGATAAAGACTATTTTTTATTTTACTGTTGAATTTATTATGTAATGTCCATGAGACAAAATTTTCCCATGTTAATTTTTCTTTAAGTAATATAATTTTGCTTTTTGAAAATTTGATGTGTATTTTGAAGAGTGTATGTAACCAACAGGGGTTTTGGTGCATCTGAGTTTGCACCAATCTAAGGGGAGATTGTTGGGATAAGAACATGGTAAAGGAAGATTGAAATCTTCTCAACCTCCTTGGAAAATGGCTAAGTATGGAAACCGAGCAAACTTAGACATTCGATCAAGCTTCAACTTAATCAGGCAAGGTATTTTGCGTTACAAGCAAGGTGTTTTCTTGAAGTCTACTAAGTGTTAGCTCGAGCAAACTACACTTCATCAAGCATGGTTGTTCTTCAAGTCAAGCAATATTGGTTTCAGAGCAAACCCTTGAGTAAACCAAGCTTAAACCAAGTAATTTAGTGGATCGAGCAAGGTTTGTTAATAAACAGTGGTCCAAGAAAACTTGAAGGAAGTTAATGAAGAAATACTCTAAGGACTTCTAACGAGCAAGCTACTGTGTTTCCAGCACACTTGAACTTGTTTTATTAGTTAAAGACAAAAGGTTGAAGAGACCCAAGAAGAACAAGTTTGCTCGTAGGGTATATATCGAGCAAAATTTGATATTACAACATTAGCCAAAGAAGGGGGAGACAATTTAAAGTTGATTATGATGACAAAGGCTCAAATTATGAATCTATTTGAACAAACTGGGCATGTGAGAAGACCTAAACTTAAATGAAAATACACTAAAAGGGTTTCCATTGTATGTGTTCCCATCCCAACAACAAGATGTACTCTTCAAAGACAACAATGGCCACCCTCAGAGGTGGACCTACCAATGAACTGAGACTGACCGGAAAGGATATCACCCCTCACAGGTGCATCACCTCGCCTCCGAATCCAGATACAGAAGCATGAATGGATTTCAATCTCTCGTTATCTTCTTCATCTAGCTGCTCAAAGCACTGTTCGTACATTATATCCAATGTGCTACCAGTGTCGAAGAAAACATATAGTGGGCGATAAAGGCCGACGAGAGCGGTGATAATCAAAGGATTCTTGTTACAAGGGCCTCCCTTAACTCATGAAAAAATCACATGTTCCTTCTTCCATTCTTGGTCCAAATATTCTCTCCTCTTTCCTCCTACTTTATATCCGCCTTGGATCATATGAACGTTCAAGTCTTTAACTGGTTTTTTGGCGGGCCCTGATTATCTCGCGCGGGAGCCTTACCAGTCCCAGATCTTGCACCCTTGACCAAATGTCCAAGTTTTCCGGATTTCACAGCCGCCTCAATTTCATTTTTCAAAGCTACACATTCGTTCATATTATGACCGATGTCGTCATGAAACGAATAGTGATTCTTGGCATCAAGGAATGATCTCCTTGTTAGTGTCTGTACTTTCCTAAAGTTCACATTCTTCGTAGTGAGAATTTTAGCAGAAGGCTTTGAAAGTGGAATCCAGTTGTTAGAGCCTCGAGTTGAGGAACCTGCCTTGTTTTTATTGCCAATCAAAGATCTGGCGTCGAAAGATTTGGATGCCTCCGCTGACGGCTGGAGTCTAGACCAAATTGTTCCTTTTGCCTGCTTGTTTGCCCGCGGAGTCTGGAATTCAACTTTTAAATTCTGTTTCTGATTACTGGTTGCCAAAGTCTTTTTAGTCCTTGCGAACAGCTTTGCCGCAGACATAATATCATTCCAAGACGTGGGCATACCATCTCTTCCAGTTAACGTCCAAATTAATTCATCACTCTTCACATTTTTGCGGAATGTTCCCCGCAAAATATCTTCACTCTCCCCACCGATATTGAGACTTTCGTTATTAAAACGGGTAATAAAGTCCTCAATCGACTCATTATTCCGCCTAACAACGTCTAATATTTTGGATGGATCACGAGTGTGTTTCCTTTGCTGACAAGAGTGCTTGGAAAATTTGGCTACAAAGTCATCCCAGCTCTTGATTTGTCCATCTGGAAGCTTCTCAAACCACTCCCGTGCTGCACCAGTAAAAGTTAATACGAACATGTGGCACCAGTAAGGAAGAGTTCAACCACTGACTCCTCCTACAGCCACGAAGTTCAGTAAGTGATCACTAGGATCAGTCATTCCATCATATTTCCCTACGGATGTTGGGATTTTCGCGTTGACAAGGAATGGAGCAGTCGCTATGCGTGCAATAAACTTCGATTTTTTGGCAAAAGTATCCGGACGGCATGGTTTGGAAAAATCTTCTCTGCATCACTGTGATAAACCGCTTGACAAACTACCACCTGCGAACGGCTAGTTTCCTCGTACAAATGAAGCCGGCTATCACCGTTGTAGTAGCTGATATCTCATGGAGATATGACTGGTCGTAACTATCATACTCGTCAAGGTAAGATGGCACACGCATGACCATACAAGGACGGTCATGATTTCTCCAAACTTCCCTAGGATCTCTCTCCATCTGAACGTTGTGACGGATCTGACTCCTCGCTGTTGCAGGAGAAAAGGGAGACTTCCTGCGAGATTCATCATAATTCAGAGTTCGAGCTTGGAGTCTCTCTCCGCGCACCCTACGCTCGTACTCTGCTACAACCTTCTCTTGTTGTAGACGGAACCACTCGTCCAGAGACAAGGGTCCCTTAGCTTTGGAACTATGACAATGAGTTCCCGCCGATTCGAAATCATCCGAATCATCCTCTAGGCCTAATTCTGAATGAGTCTGGCAAGTTTTTCTCATAATTCGCCCCGGGTTGCTAGATTTGGAACGTCCTGGTGCTATGACATGTCCTAGATCCGTCGGAGTAGGACCTGCTGGTTCCGTGACATGTCCTAGGTCACCTAGAATGGAACCTCCAGGTGTCATGATACGTGCAAAGACACTTGAGGTAAAACCTCCCACCAGCGCTTCAGTATCGGTAATACGTAAGAGTGGTGTAGGAGTTCCTGCCGGCCCCTCAGGAAGCTTACTCATATCGTACGAACCAAAAAACCAACAAAAATTCTTGCAGTTCTAACACTAAAAAGGATGGCGCCAATGAAGATACAATAGATCCAATGAGTCCACACGATAGGATACAATAACAACCAATATGATATGAGCACAACTTCCCAAAGTCCAGTGACCGGAACCTGCAAAACAGACACCGTCAGCACGTAACGTGCAGGACAAGAGGGGGGGTCTTCCCGTGACCACCCTCCGAATTAAGGAGAAATACAGTTCTTAAGAGAGGAAGTACTTAAGTAATCATAGTAGATAGTTGGGAGTGAATGAATACCTCATAGAGATTGAGAGGGTATTTATAGCCGAAGGAGGTGGGAATATGATTGGGCCAGCTGTCCCTTTCTAGAAAATGCTCTCGTAACCACCTGGACACGTGCCCTCATATGATAAGTTGAGCTATACGTTGCATGTGCATGGTTATAACAACCTGGACAAGTGTCTCTTTATGATAGGACGAGTTAACTCCCGGCCATGTGCACGGTTAAAACAACCTGGCAAGGTGTCCTTTATCCATTGGTTGAGAGATCACGTATCCTTCGAGTCGCAGTCGTGGTTATTCTTCTAGAAGGTAATTAGTTAATTACAGTTGTCCTGTTGGCATTGCCTCCCGGTCATCTTGGCGAGTATATGTTCTATCACGCGGATGACGTTTAGAGGTTGCTTGGATGCTTCCGCGTGTGATATAAGGATGTTCTTCCTTTGCAAACTTATGTGGGTGATCCATATGTCCATCGGGAACCTTGTGAATAGTGTTCCTCTTACCCGCGGGTATCATTTAAGGATATTTAGGTCATTTAGGTAACCTACCTCTATAGATATATATCGAGAAAAGTTTGATATTACAACCTTGGCCAAAGAAGGGGAGACTATTTAAAGCTGATTATGATGACAAAGGCTCAAATTGTGAATCTATTTGAACAAACTGGGCATGTGAAAAGACCATAACATAAAAGAAAATACACTCTAAGGGTCTCCATTGTATGTGTTGACATCCCAACAATTAGATCTACTCTTCAAAGACAACAAAGGCCACCCTCAGATGTGGACCTACCAAAGAACCATATTTTGAATCAAGGACAAAAACCTTGAAAGTTATTATGTCCAAAGGTTCTTTTAAGAATATTATTTTCAAGGATGACTTTCAAGAATACAAGAGGGAACAACTTGAAGAAACGGCCAGAATGAATCTGTATGATTATCAGGATAGACAACGATTTGCTGGACAACAAAGGAATGAACTTTCTAGATATTTGAAAGAATAGTCTAGGAAGGGATTTCCATTACTAAATACGAAGAGTGAGTTGGATCTCTCTCACTTTAAAAGAACTAAACGGCAGAAGAAGATGAATTATATCATGATGATTGAAGTGTCTTACAAACAGACAAAAAGTTACTCAAACCCTCTAGCCAACATGAGAGAGATCATTAGCATGAGGCAGCAGATATCAAGGCCGAATCATGAAGTCCAGGAAAATGGGAGTATCTCAAAAATCATCGTCGAATAAGATACTCAATATTTTATATTAAGAAATTCATATGAACTGGCCTTGAGCATTATTGAGCATGACACTGAACTGGAGTTTCTACATGTGGAGTATTTGAACGATATAATCAGGTGAAATCTGCCGACCCAACATCCACACCACAGGGAGATATCACTATTTAAAGAAAAGGCTACTACTATAAATTTGAAAGAAGAAAAGAAGTTGGAAGCTCAAGGAGATAAAGATGTTTTTTTATTTTACTGTAAAATTTAATATGTAATGTCCATGAGACAAAATTTTGCCATGTAATTTTTGTAACATCCCGAAATTTCCAAAATGATATTAATTATATTACTTAATAATAGAGGGAAAGTTTACTCGGATTATCGGGAAATAAATAAATAGAGTAGGAGTTGGTATGGGTCGGGCTTGTGTTGGGTAATGGATATGGGTTATGGACTTGGGTTATGAAAGAATGAAGGAAAGTCCATGGGCTTAAGCCCATGATCCCTAAATATAAATACCATTAACCACCATTTAATCCTCATTTCCATACACACACACCCAAAACACACACGACCCGAACCAAGATCCGAAGGCGAAAACCCGAGCTTGTTGGTGCTGGAACGTCGTGACGGACCAAAACAACCTCAAGGCTTAACCGTGTTCGTAGTTCGACTCGTTCAAGGTACGTTTATAGTTAGAAATCGTTCGTATAGGTTCGGTTTGATTTGAGAAATGATAAATCTGAGTTTGTATGGTAAAAACGAATCCAACAAAGCTAATCTTACTGAAAATGGTAAGATTTGATGGGTTAATAGTTTGATAAAAAGAACCCGTAACCTATATTCCTAAATCGCACCCTTTAAACATCGATGTTAGGTCGATTTGATGGTTGGGGTTTGTAGGCGCTGGTCAGACGATCCCGTGGCTACCTAAATCGAGTTATTTGGTTAAGAAACGAAGGTGATTAAGGGATTTAAGAACGAACAGTAGCTGCAGACGACAACTTCGCCTGCAAGCTAAGTTCGCCTGATGAACTTCGCCTGCAAGCTAAGTTCGCCTGATGACAACTTCGCCTAAAGCCAAGTTCGCCTGATGACAACTTCGCCTAAAGCCAAGTTCGCCTGATGACAACTTCGCCTAAAGCTAAGTTCGCCTAAGGTTTAACTTCGCCTAAAGCTAAGTTAGCCTAAGGTTTAACTTCGCCTAAAGCTAAGTTCGCCTAAGGTTTAACTTCGCCTAAAGTCAAGTTCGATTAGAGAATAGATTAAAACGATAAGTAAAAGTAAGCTAATACTAGGCCACCAGATTAGATCAGGCGAGTATTGATACGTGTAACTTATACAGTCAGCCGAGCTCAGTTAAAGAAGGGATTTACAACTATCAGAGGAAGAAGCAGAGTTCAGGTGAGTTTCTAGCCCCATTCCTTGTTATGTTTTCGGGGCTGTGTGCATACTCTATGTGAAGTGTGAATACACTTACCTTAAGTGGTAAGTGTATGCTATAGATGTTATACGAGGTATATATTTTATAATGCTTGTCAGTACGTGAACGATCTTCGGATATTGCACGTATCGCCAAGGATAGTAAATTCCAAGTGGTTGATAGTGTGTATGATTGTTATGATGTGACTTGTTTATTACGTAAATACCGAACTGTTATGAAGTGTGATATAGGCAGGTAGAGGTAGAGTGTGTTAAAAGTGGCAAGAGTCTAGTAAGGGTGTTAGTGGCATAACGTGAGCGCGTGATAGGGAAAGCCTGTACGTGCCATCGTTATTATGTGTGTATGATTGTTGATGTGACTTGCTTATTATGTAAATGATATGAAGCGTGTTGTAGACAAGTAGAGGTAGAGCGTGTTAAAAGTGGCAAGAGAGTCTAGTAAGAGTGTTAGTGGCATAACGATAGTACGTGGTAGGGTAAGCCTATACGTGCCTTCGTTATTAAAGTGGCAAAGTGGCATAACGTTTTACGTTATTAAAGTGGCAAAGTGGCATAACGTTATACGTTATTAAAGTGGCAAAGTGGCATAATGTTTTACGTTATTAAAGTGGCAAAGTGGCATAACGTTATACGTTATTAAAGTGGCAAAGTGGCATAACGTATACGTTATTAAAGTGGCAAAGTGGCATAACGCTATACGTTATTAAAGTGGCAAAGTGGCAAGGTGGTAGGTGTAAATAAGAGGCTAAGTGGTAAGGTAAGCAGGTTAGATGTGAAAGTGTGAATACACTTACCTTAAGTGGTAAGTGTATAGATGTTATACAAGTAGCTATTATGTAATGCTTGTCGGTACGTGAACGATCTTCGGATATTGCACGTATCGCCAAGGATAGTGATTGTCAAGTGGTTGTTAGTATGTATGTATTCTATGATGTGACTTGCTCATTATGTAAATATTGTATTGGTATAAAGAGTGCTGTAGACAAGTAGTGGTAGAGTGTGATAGAAGTGGTAGAGTCTAGTAAGAGTGTTAGTGGCATGACGATAGTACGTGGTAGGGTAAGCCTATACGTGACTTCGTTATTAAGGTGGCATCAAGTGGCATAAAGTGGCATAAGTAGCTAAGCTGTAGGGGTAATTAAGAGGCTAAGCTATAGGGGTAATTAAGTGGTTAAACAGTGGCATGTTAGACAGTGGACTATGTGTCTTCGGATACGTATATATTGTATGAAGTGGTTGTATGATAAGTTGCTTGATTAACTAGAACTCACTCAGCGTAGCTGACTTTTAGTATGCACGCAGGTGAGTAGGATGAGGCAGCACGCTTGAGGAGACACGTGGCACTGAATAAGAGGCTGGCATCGGAAGACTCAAGGAGTTTAAGTTAAATGTTTCGATTATTTTGAAAGACAAAATGTTGTTTTAAGACAAGACGTGTTTTGTTATTAAATGTTTTATGAAAGTTTTTATATTCCGCGAAAGTTTTAATGAACTCTTATTTGTACGAACTGTGTTTATGAGTAAATCCGACGATAAAGTAGGGCTACCGGGTTCGGGGCCTTACAATTTTTCATTAAGTAATGTAATTTTGCTTTTGGAAAATTTGATGTGTATTTTGAAAAGTGTATGTTACCAACAGGGGTTTTGGTGCATCTGAGTTTGTTCCAATCTAGGGGGAGATTGTTGGGATAAGAACATGGTAAAGGAAGATTGGAATCTTATCAACCTCCTTGGAAAATGGCTAAGTATGGAAACCGAGCAAACTTAGACATTCGAGCAAGCTTCAACTTAGTCAAGCAAGGTATTTTGCGTTACGAGCAAGGTTATTTTCTTGAAGTCTTTTAAGTGTTAGCTCGAGCAAACTGCACTTCATCAAGCATGGTTGTTCATCTAGTCAAACAAGATTGGTTTAAGAGCAAACCCTTGTGTAAACAAAGCTAAAACCAAGTTATTTGGTGGATCAAGCAAGGTTTGTTAATAAACATTGGTCTAAGCAAACTTGAAGGAAGTTAGTGAAGACATTACTCTAAGGAATTCTAACGAGCAAGCTACTGTGTCACCAGCACACTTGAACTTGTTTAATTAGTTAAAGACAAAAGGTTGAAGGGACCCAAGAAGAACAAGTTTGCTCGTAGGATATATATAGAGAAAAGTTTGATATTACAACATTGGCCAAAGAAGTGGAGAGTATTTAAAGCTGATTATGATGACAAAGGCTCAATTTGTGAATCTATTTGAAAAAACTGGGCAAGTGAGAAGACCTTAACATAAAATAAAATACACTCCAAGGGTCTCCAT
Source organism: Bidens hawaiensis (assembly GCF_021521415.1). Taxonomy (NCBI): domain Eukaryota; kingdom Viridiplantae; phylum Streptophyta; class Magnoliopsida; order Asterales; family Asteraceae; genus Bidens; species Bidens hawaiensis. The sequence goes on along the minus strand of NW_027495076.1, from coordinate 11,865 downwards.
TGTATGTGTTCCAAGCCCAACAACAAGATTTACTCTTCAAAGACCACAAAGGCCACCCTCAGATGTGGACCTACCAAAGAACTATATTTTGAATCAAGGACAAAAACCTTGAAAGTAATTACGTCCAATGGTTCTTTGAAGAATATTATTTTCAAGGATGACTTTAAATAATACAAGACGGAACAGCTTGATTTGCGGGACACGCAACGATTTGCGGGACAAACCGGAATGAATCTTCCAAATATTTGAAAGAATAATCTAGGAAGGGATGTCCTTTACTAAATAAGAAGAGGGAGCTGGAGCACTCTCACTTTAAAAGAACTAAAAGGCAGAGGATGATGCATGATATCGTGATGATTGAAGCGTCTTACAAACACACAAAAAGGTACTCAAACCCTCTAGCTAACATGAGAGAATGCATCTGCATGAGCCAGCAGATATCAAGGCCGAATCATGAAGTCCAGAATAATGGGAGTATCTCAAAAATCATATTTGAACAAGATACTCAATCTTTTATTTTGTGAAACTGAGATGAACTGTCCTTAGGCATTATTGAGCATTTCAATGACCTGTAATTTCTGCATGTGGAGTATTTGCATGATATAATCAGATGGAATCTGCCAACCCAACATCCACACCACAAGGGGATATCATTATTTAAAGAAAAGGCTACTGCTTTAAAATTTGACTGAAGAAAAGAAGTTGGAAGCTCAAGGACATAAAGATTTTTTTTTATTTTTCTGTTAAACTTAATATGTAATGTCCATGAGACAAGATTTTTTCTTCAAGTAATGTAATTTTTCTTTTGGAAAATTTGATGTGTAATTTACAAAGTGTATGTAACCAACAGGGGTTTCGGTGCATCTGAGTTTGTTCCAATCTAGGGGAGATTGTTGGGATAAGAACATGGTAAAGGAAGATTGGAATCTTCTCAACCTCCTTGGAAAATGGATAAGTATGGAAACCGAGCAAACTTAGACATTCGGGCAAGCTTAAACTTAGTCAAGCAAGGTATTTTGCGTTACTAGCAAAGTTATTTTCTTGAAGTCTACTAAGTGTCAGCTCGAGCAAACTGCACTTCATCAAGCATGGTTGTTCTTCAAGTCAATCAAGATTGGTTTCAGAGGAAACCCTTGAGTAACCCAAGAAAAAACCAAGTAATTTGGTGGATCGAGAAAGATTTGTTAATAAAAATGGTCCAAGCAAACTTTCAGGAAGTTAATGAAGAAATTACTCTAACGACTTCTAACGAGCAAGCTACAGTGTCACCAGCACACTTGGACTTGTTTAATCAGTTAAAGACAAAAAGGTTGAAGGGGCCCAAGAAGAACAAGTTTGCTCGTAGGATATATATCGAGCAAAGTTTGATATTACAACCTTAGCCAAAGAAGGGGAGACTATTTAAAGCCGATTATGATGACAAAGGCTCAATTTTTGAATTTATTGAACAAACTGGGCATGTGAGAAAACCTTAACTTAAAAGAAAATACACTGCAAGTGTCTCCATTGTATGTGTTCCCATCCCAACAACAAGATCTACTCTTCAAAGACAACAAAGGCAACCCTCAGATGTGGACCTACCAAAGAGCTATATTTTGAATCAAGGACAAAAACCTTGAAAGTGATTACGTCCAATGGTTCTTTGAAGAATATTATTTTCAAGGATGACTTTCAATAATACAAAAAGGAACAGCTTTAAGAAATGGCCAGAATGAATCTGTATGATTATCAGGACAAACAACGATTTGCTGGACAAACAGGAATGAACCTTCCAGATATTTGAAAGAATAATCTAGGAAGGGATTTCCTTTACTAAATAAGAAGAGGGAGCTGGAGCTCTCTCACTTTAAAAGAAATAAAAGGCAGAGGAAGATGAATCACATCATGATGATTGAAGCGTCTTACAAACATACAAAAAGGTATTCAAACCCTCTAGCTAACATGAGAGAATGCATCTGCATGAGCCAGCAGATATCAAGGCCGAATCATGAAGTCCAGAATAATGGGAGTATCTCAAAAATCATATTTGAACAAGATACTCAATCTTTTATTTTGTGAAACTGAGATGAACTGGCCTTAGGCATTATTGAGCATTTCACTGACCTGGAGTTTCTACAAGTGGAGTATTTGCATGATATATTCAGATGGAATCTGCCGACCCAACATCCACACCACAGGGAGATATCATTATTTAAAGAAAAGGCTACTGCTTTAAAATTTGACTGAAGAAAAGAAGTTGGAAGCTCAAGGACATAAAGATTTTTTTTTATTTTTCTGTTAAACTTAATATGTAATGTCCATGAGACAAGATTTTTTCTTTAAGTAATGTAATTTTTCTTTTGGAAAATTTGTTGTATAATTTAAAAAGTGTATGTAACCAACAGGGGTTTCGGTGCATCTGAGTTTGTTCCAATCTAGGGGAGATTATTGGGATAAGAACATGGTAAAGGAAGATTGGAATCTTCTCAACCTCCTTGGAAAATGGCTAAGTATGGAAACCGAGCAAACTTAGACATTCGGGCAAGCTTAAGCTTAGTCAAGCAAGGTATTTTGCGTTACGAGCAAGGTTATTTTCTTGAAGTCTACTAAGTGTCAGCTCGAGCAAACTGCACTTCATCAAGCATGGTTGTTCTTCAAGTCAAGCAAGATTGGTTTCAGAGCAAACCCTTGAGTAAACCAAGCAAAAACCAAGTAATTTGGTGGATCGATAAAGATTTGTTAATAAACAGTGGTCCAAGCAAACTTTAAGGAAGTTAATGAAGACATTACTCTAAGGACTTCTAACGAGCAAGCTACAGTGTCACCATCACACTTGAACTTGTTTAATCACTTAAAGACAAAAAGGTTGAAGGGACCCAAGAAGAACAAGTTTGCTCGTAGGATATATATCGAGCAAAGTTTGATATTACAACCTTGGCCAAAGAAGGGGAGACTATTTAAAGCTGATTATGATGACAAAGGCTCAATTTTTGAATTTATTGAACAAACTGGGCTTGTGAGAAAACCTTAACTTAAAAGAAAATACACTGCAAGGGTCTCCATTGTATGTGTTCCCATCCCAACAACAATATCTACTCTTCAAATACAACAAAGGCAACCCTCAGATGTGGACCTACCAAAGAATTGTTTTTTGAATCAAGGACAAAAACCTTGAAAGTGACTACGTCCATTGGTTCTTTTAAGAATATTATGTTCAAGGATGACTTTCAAGAATACAAGAGGGAACAGCTTGAAGAAATGGCCATAATGAATCTGTATGATTATCAGTACAGACAACGATTTGTTGGACAAAAAAGGAATAAACTTTCCATATATTTGAAAGAATAATCTATGAAGAGACTTGCTTTACTAAATAAGAAGAGGGAACTTGTAACGATTCCGACGAAACCAAGTATACCCTAGCCGGTAGACAATAGTTACGTTATATTTAATGTCGGGTACATGAATTACCATAGTAATTATACGAGAATACATGATTCACTGTAATGATTGCACGTGAATATATAATTCATCGTATTGAATATGCGATTAATCGATCGATAGTTATTGAAACCCGAACGAATCGAGGGTTCAATTATAGACGATATCTATAATATTTAATGATTTTACGAAGCATTAGTGCTTCGGGATAAGTAAAGTACGGCACAGAAAAAGAATTTTCGATTTAATGGTACGTCGGTACATTAAACGAAACCTTCAATACCAAACCGAGCAAGAGACGATCGATCAAGCCGAAAAAGATGCGCAATTATTAATAATATGATGTTTTAAGTTAATAAATGTCATGGTTTAAGTTTTTAAAGTTTTTAAATCGGTTTTATATAAATTTTCATTTTTTAAGCCGAAAACGACCGTTTTAGCCTCGTTTTAAGCCGAATTAAACATTTAACCGAAAAACGAACTGAACCAGATTATCCAAAACATTATCCGGATTCTCAATATCCAAACATGTGGCTAGAAATGGAAATGTGGGTCCCACCCCACCTCACCCTTAATTCCGATCGGCATAGGGGGGTGAGAACCCCTTGCCTCTCATTTTACAACATCCATTGCAAGTTCTTCATTTTCTCTCCACATTCTCACCTAAAAACCGAGATTTGTAGCAAGAAAAACGAGGTAAAGATCGAGTTATTTACGTGTTCATCTTCGTTTCTTGAGTTTATTAGCAAGAAAATGAGGTTTCAAGGGAAAAAGGGTGAAAACCCAAGATGAAAACCGATTCTTGCATGATCAAGTGATGTATACGGGTTATACAAGGGATCTTGGTCCAAGAAAGGAGTTAAACGGACCAAAAACGAATTTTTACGGTTTAAACTTTAGTTTTGAAACAATAACCGAAACTATAGTGTAAGAGGCTTGATTGTGAGTGTAACTTGCTTGGTATTGTGGTATGTTGGTTGTAGGTTCTGTATTTAGTGGTAGATAAGGCGGAAAGACGAGTTTGTAGCTTGTAGTGGCGGAAAACAAAAGGTATATTCGGTTTATGTTCGGTTATGAGTTTTTGGACAGATTGTTGACGGTTTAGAGTTAGGTCATGAAATTTTACAGAGGTGTTCAATACATGAAAATATGAGTTCTTTGAATTTTTGGTATTTTTTGGACAAAGGATGAATATTTGGTGAATTTAATGCTCGGTTTTGGCTAAAAATGGTGAAAAATAGTTAAATATCATGAAAAATTCTGGAAAATTCCAGATAAGCTTTTTATAACATGTATAAGTCACACACAAAATTTTAGGTCAGTTGGAGAAGTCTAAGTAGGCTTTTTGATTAAACGAGTTCTAGGTTTTCTAGCTCGGTTTTGGTGAAAATGGTAGGTAAAAGAAGATTTTGGTTCTGGAAAAATTACAGGGGACTATGTGTATGGCAGGGGACATCCAGGAAAAATTTGGGATTTTTCTAAGGCCGTTTGGTATTTACGACATATTTAGTGTTTAAATGGTGTTAAAAAATAGATAAATAAATATTAAATATAAAAATTAATTCTGGAAATATTTTTATAAAATTCCCCACTGGCAAAAAGTGATTTGTGTAAAATTTCAAGATCCGAGATTAAACGGATAATTATTTGTGCAAAAACAAACTTTTAAGGTTTAAAACGCGTAAACCGGTAAAGTTCGCTTAAACGAACTGACTGGTGTATAAAAACCCTAAAAATGAACTATTTTCATATAATTGAGTTAAACAAGTAAAAATGAATCATCCGAAAATAATTCGGATGATTTGAGTAATTTTACCCGATTTAACAGTTTCCGGTGCGCTAAAGACGGAAACAGATCCCGCGGCCAAACGGGGCGTCTAAACCGAGCTCTAATTTCACAACTTTAATTAAACTATCAGTCAACCAACCAAACTCATTTTTGAAACGTAAAAACGGATAACCGTGCTAGGCACGCAAAACTGGAAAAACGACTAATAGAAATTTGACTAGTAAACTCTAAACGATATCACAATCTGAGTCCGGAAAAGTGTTTCTGGGTTAACATTGCCCCCGGAATGGGTACAGTACTGGGTTAACAGTGTCCCCAGATGTACCGGTTGATACGGTTAAAGATTATATAAACAATAATTGTATAATAACGATCGTAGGGATCATATTACAGATTTGACGTGTTAACTAATAATGACTGTTGTTACCTGCTTGCATGTGCTAAGGTGAGTTTCACGAGCCCTTTTTTTCTGAATTGTTTTTAAATATTTTCTCGGGGCGGAAGCATGTTACTATTGAAATGTTTAAGTACATACTGAATGCATGGATTTGCGTGGATTTATATATATTTTATTGTACGGGAATCGTATAGAAATGTACTAAGATGGTAATTGTCTGAGTTGCTAACATTCTAAGGCCCCGGAACACGAGTGATTAACTGAAAGCCTGTAGAGTGTGGATAATACTATTGGTCTGACAAACCCAACTGGTCCGGCATGGATTTGCTGATGTTTCCCAGCCAGTTGCACATGTCTATTTTGTTGTTATATATATTTTGCTATGTAATGTTAGGCATAGCGGTTTGGGGCAGGTCCGTGGGCGGAGTATGCCACGGGGTTGTGTGTGGATAGTCAGAGGTTTCACTTGTGGGCTCAGCATAATTACATCGATAATATTATATTTTGATATGGATTTATCATGGTTTACTCAAATTGTGAAACTCACCAACTATTCGTAGTTGACCCGTTTTCTCACATGCTTTTCAGGTACAATTAAGATGAAGTGATTGCTTACGTGCTAAGTGCTTGATGTGTGTAAGATTTGCGTGTGGGATGTTATGATACATTATATTAAATAGAATTATGTATCGTATTGTATGATGTGTGTATCACCTAGACGATGATGAAATATGAGATAATGTAATTTGAAGTATATTAATGTATTCAGTTTTCTTTATAAACAATGTGGTTGATATCAGAGGTGTCTGTGGAGCCCCGGTTACGTTTCCGCTGCGGTATCGGGGTGTTACAGAAGTTGGTATCAGAGCCATTGGTTATAAAGAATTAGGATGTCATTAAAAGATACCTAAAATATAACCAGTAGCTCAAGTATTATAGGATCTGAATATCAACTAATAATTTATAGTGACGAGATCAGGATGAACTTGGATGGACAAGTGAGTTATTATGGTCCGGAACATAATAACAGACTTGTCCGCACGAGGGAATTCAGGGGAAGTCACGGGGTACATTAATAGGTAAAAATGACAACATATGTGTAAAGTATATAATATTATTTATGCGTGCTAATGTTTACATATATATGTACATATCTTGTGGATACATGTATTGAGAAATAGGACCCGGATAAGGAACCGGGGGATAAAATAATAAAAGTACCGAGGGTGCTGAAATTTCTAGAGCATCGGTTGATGATAAGTCTGACTTATCAGGCCATAGTTATGATAGTACAAAGTTAGATCTCCCGTTTGACATTAACCAGAAATATCTAGTAACCGTCACTCCCAACCAAAATTGATAAATCCGTTACCCTACCAACACCGGTACCGTATATCCTAATAACCCCATATGTTCACCCGAACCGCCGACCCTCACGTACGGACGGACCTGTACCTGAACCCATTCTTATTCCAATAAAAAATAAATAAATAAAATAATAATAATAATAAATTTGATAATAAATGAGCAGATAAAAATAATATATATAAATATATATGTGTATCTCTCACTCTCAAACATATGAGACATACCACCTCCAGATCGAGAATTGCCGATTTTAGCAAACCTAGAACGCCTGAGGACATTGACTGAGCAAGTGATAGAGTTTCCCATAATAGTAATTGATAATATTTGAAGGCAACATGGGTTGCGCGATTACCTTGAACCTTGCAACCCCCTATGTTATCCTTACATCCGTTAGATGCCTATACCCATGTATACTCGAATAGAATGATTACCCATACACAAAGAGGTGTTGGAATCATTATAACATAGCTGGTTGTTCGTTCGTAGGTGGTATACCGTGTATGTCGGATATACAAATAGACACGGATATTATAACTCCGTGGTACGTAATCGTTTGGTGCTCACGGTGAGCATGTATCGGTTATGCTGACATGCAGAAGGATATCGAAATCAAGCATATTAAGCATTAATCTTTGTTGAGAAAGATCTATATGTCCGTTGGTGACAAGGGTTATGAAACATATTTAAACGTTAACCGACGTCAGGTTAAGTCCTTATGATATTATATTTGTGGGACATATATACTAGATACTGGTATGTGTAATATGTATGATAATATTTGGTGTGTATGTGTACCTGCTGTTATGATTAAGCTGGTAACGAGTTATACGGTGAGATTAATATTGATTACTGCGTACGGGATGGGTACGGCAGAATGACATAAAGGGAGTAACTCCAATGATTGAGATTGATATGATTCAGTTGATTGCTCAAAGATAGCAGATGATGATACCGAATGTCGTATCACAGATCACTGCTAATGTTGATGCAAATGTGATCGCAGAATTATAGATCGAGCAATCACATGAATATGAATATTTCAATTCTTAGTGGTATTACTAAGAGTGATAATGTTCCACCGAATACTATTATGACTACAAGTATTAATTATAAACTAAACATGAATAGTAGTCGTAATGAATTAGATCCGGTATGAAGGATATGTTTGTTGGTTGTGTTAAGGAAATTATTAATAGTTTACTGATGGTAAATGGAGGAATAGATTAGCAAGTGGATAGAAAAGATCGAAATGGTTAAGGATATTAGTAAGAGTCTAGAACGTTGTGTAGTGAAATATGCTACAGATATGTTGGTAGATTATATTGTATCGTGATGGAACATGATGGTACAAAATTATAGTTAGAAAATTATTACTCAGATGATATGGTCGGAATTTAAAATTCTTGGGCTAGAGCACTTTTATTCGAGTAATTAAGTTCAGAGATTGGAAACTGAGCTATGGAAGATAGAAATGTTGTGTGCAGATCACTTAGAACACGCTAATCGTTTGAAGGAATTGTCATGTCTGGTAACATGGCTAATTACTCCTGAAACTAAGCGAAGTGAGCGCTATATTGGGGACTAACTCCATCGATAAGGAGTATAGTCAATCCTGTAAAATATACAACCTTTGGAAGGGTTGTGTCATAAGCCAGCATTGATATATTTGACTCTATGGGAAGCGGACTGGAAGGACGTTAGATGAGACGTCGAGTGTTAAAGAAGAGAAATGATAAAGGTATAGTGCAAGATAGGTTTTCGAATAAGTAGGTATGTCCTACAACCCAGAATTATACTAAGACTAGTTCTGGTGTGAAAACATGAACCGCATGAAGGGTCCTTCCCTAAATGTGGAAAATATGGTTATCGGCAGGAAGGAGAAAGTCGAGGGATAGTAGGCCACAGGTGTGGTACAGATGGATGTAATGCCCCAATTGTAGAACCAATTGAAGCCATGTGAACCGGCAACCCCAACCCATTCGTGTACAACCACTCCGAACCCAACAGCTTCAATAACAATCCATCCAAAGAAATCAAATTATGCCAAACAGTTGTACTTGCTATGAATGTGGCAGTACAGAACGTTTTAAAGAGAAATTGCCCAAAGTTGAACCAAGGTGTCGTTGGAAGACGAACCTCATGACAAGCATCAACATCTGATCAAGCAAGGAGTCGTGCCTTTGTGAGTAATTCGAATAAAGCACGTCATGATCCAAAGGTGGTATTAAATATTCTGTAAGTTTTTAAATCAATAGGCTTCAGTGATATTTTTACGGTCGCCGATAGAAGTTAGTTCCTGTTAACCTCCTACCATTTGGAAAGATACCGATTAGTGAAACTATAGAACCCTATACTGTAGAATCGCTAACGGTAAACCCCTAATGGTTAAGTAAATTGTTCGGAATTGTCCTATTATTCTGCATGATTAACCTTTCCTTATTGACCTGCGACCAGTAAAGTTAAGAAGTTTTGACGTAATAGTTAACATGGATTGGCTGACTCAACATGAAGCTGAAATCAAGTATGAAAAGAAGATTATTATAAGCTCTATTTCGGATGATGAAGCGATTAGATACAGAGAAAAGTGTACGGTATTATGTTACCACTCTAATCTCGTCTTGAGATGTTATAATAATTACGTCAAGAAGACATGGTGTATTTAACAAACGTGATTGCCACAGATTTAAAAGAAAACATATAGAAGATGTTTCGGTGATACGTAAATATCCAGAAGTTTTCCCAGAAGAACTTCCTGGATTACCGCCAACCCGACAGGTCGAATTTAGAATCGATTTAATACCTCAAAGCTTGGCCCTGTTGCTAAAGCATCTTACCGACTTGCACCAACTGAAATGCAAGAATTATTGGATAAAGGTTTTATACGACCTAGTTAGTCACCATGGGGTTGCACCAGTGTTATTTGTAAAATGAAGGACGGAAGTGTTAGGATATGTATTGATTAGGGAGAATTGAATAAAGTGACGATCAAGAATAGGTATTCACTTCTTCGAAGTAAATGATCTGTTTAACCAACTGCAAGGAGCGATTTATTTTTAGAAAATTGATCTTAGATATAGTTATCACCAAATTGAAAAGTCCAAGAGGAGGACGTTGCAACAACAGCGTGTCGGACTCGCTACGGCCATTACGAGTTCTTAGTTATGCCTTTCGGGCTAACAAATGCGCCGGCAGTGTTCATGGACCTCATGAATCGAGTCTGTAAACCCTACCTCGACAAATTCGTCATCGTGTTTATTGACGATATTTTGATCTACTCGAAAAGTAAAGAAGAGCACGAGCGACACTTGAGTATAATTTTTAGAGCTTCTGATCAGGAGAAGTTGTATGCAAAATTCTCCAAGTGTAACTTCTGGTTACAAGAAGTGCAATTCCTCGGTCACGTTGTAAACCATCAAGGAATACGCGTTGATCCGAGTAAGGTAGAAACCATTAAAATTGGCAGTCACCCAAGGCGCCAAAGGAAATGCGCCAATTTTTAGGACTAGCCGGAGACTATCAGCGGTTTATTGAAGAATTTTTTTAACATTACCCAACTTATAATCCTTTGTACGACGCAAATGTACAAATTTTATAGATGATAAGAGACCGCAGTCTCATATTCAACGAAGATGGGTCAAGTTGTTAAGCGATTATGACTGTGACATCCGTTATCACCCCGGCAAGGCTAACGTCGTAGCCGATGCCTTGAGTAGGAAAGATCGGGTTAAGCCATTGCGAGTGCGAGCGCTGGGGATGATAGTCCAGTCGAACCTTTCGGACCTGATTCGAGTCGCTCAACGTGAGGCGTTGAAAGAGGAACAATTGAAAAAGGAGGGACTTTACGGCAATGAGAAGAATTTCGAACAGCGCGTGGACGAAATTCTCTATTTCCAAAAATCGGGGTTTGGATCCCGACCCTCCATGACCTTCGTGAATTAATCATGGACGAAACGCATAGATCGAATATTCCATACATCCGGAAGCGGATTAGACTATTGATGATACGAATATCTGAAAGGATTTGATTAATGGCCGAGTTTGGAGAAAGATATGGTTACGTATGTTGGCGAATATTGAGTTATACAAGAGATAAGCTGCACACCGAAAACCCTAGGGAACGCCACAACGACAAAAAAAAAAAAAATTCGCCAACGATAGTGGGAATAAATTACAATGAATTTCGGGACGCAAATTCCCAAGATATATCAAAGGCATGATGTAAATTGGGTAATCGCGGATCGATTAACCAATCCTCGCATTTCATCCCAATCCATGACGATTACCACAATGAACTCTCGCCTAAGTTCATGATGGTGAAACGGTATCTCGTCGTGGAGTACCATTTTCAATTATCTCAGATCGAAATAGTCATCCTACTTCCATTATTGGAAGGCGGGGAAGGAAGCATCGAGAGCTTGAAGCTTTCTATGGGTGAGGTAATTATCACCAATTTGTTAAATTGAAAATGGGCGTCAATCAAGCCATAAGATTCGAATTGATTCGAGAAACAACCAATCGGAATTATAATATTTATGATAAGTTGAAAGCAGCGCGAGATTGGCAAAGGATATATGCCAACATTCATAGGAAACCATTGTCACTGGAAAGAGGTGACGAGGCATTTTTAAGGCATCACCTTAGAGAGGTGATATGAGGTTTGGCAAAACCGAAAATAGCTCCTTAATATATTGGACCTTATGAGACTATCTCCGATGATTGGTCATTTAGTTTATCGATTAAAGTACTCCAGGGGCTAAGTACTATACATGATGTTTTGCCATGTATACGGATTGAAAAGTACCTAAGCGATGAGGCAACGAAAGTACTAGTAATGGAGGTACTCATAGAAAACATGCTTGATATCATAAATAATTCCGTAGATATAGTAGAC